>NW_026715733.1:0-19660 GCF_029784015.1 Lycium ferocissimum | reverse complement strand
TTCCAAACTTTTCCACCGTATCCGAACATTTAATCAATTACTCACATAATTAATTTCTTGATATCAATTCACTTTAATACCAATTATTTTTAATACACTTCATATACTCATTTCCATGATTATGTGACATAGTACTAGTCCATAGCCCCTTTTGGTACACACAAAATATTATTTTCAATCGCTGTGGTCACACTTGTTAAGTCCTAAATTATTTTAGGACTTCATTTCTTGTATACACTGAGCTCTTGATTTTCATCCTTGGATATGATCGAATTCTCCGGGCTCGGGTAAATTTGCTCATGTTGGACGATTAAATTTTCTAGTCCAAAAATACGGGATATTATAGCTTGGACCGTATTCCATTCAAATAAATTTCGAACCTCGACGAAACTTATTTTCTTTGATTGGTTTAACTTCAATTCCTTACGGTACATGTGTACCATCACTTTAACCACCTATAAGCTTGGGGGATAACCTCGTGTCCGTTAGTAGTGCCATTTAACTCGCACGCTCTGACGTACGAAAATACGGGATGTAACAAAGTCGACCGGTAAATCGCTTAAGTTCCGAGGACAAATGCATGTGAGCGAGTTTTCGGTATCAAGGACAAGTTGACCTCGCGCCGTCTTGACTGCTTTCTAGAAGGAACGATGGCTATGTGATATATTGTGATGCTTCGGGTATTGGTTTAGGTGTGTATTGATGCGAGCAGGGAAAGGTTGTTGCTTACATCTAGGCGGTTGAAGAAGCACGAGAAGAATTATCCAACCCATGATCTTGAGTTAGGCATGGTGATCCATGCTTTGAAATTATGGAGACATTATTTATACGGTGTCCATGTTGATATCTATACTGATCACAAGAGCCTCTTGTATATCTTTAAGCAGAAGGACTTGAATTTACGTCAGAGGCGGTGGCTAGAGCTATTGAAAGATTATGATGTCGATATTCTGTACCATCCTGATAAAGGCTAATGTAGCAGCCGATGCTCTTAGTCGTAAATCCATGGGTAATCTATCAAATATGCAGTCGGAGAAAAGAGAGATAGTCCGTGAAGTTCGCCGATTAGCTAGCCTTGGAGTTTGGCTGATAGACTTGGGTGATATAGGAGTTACTGTCACGACCCAACCCCGTAGGCCGCGACTGGTGCCCGAGCTGGGCACCCGTACACACCCATTAACCATAATCGGCGTACAAACCGCCTATACATATACAAAGATCAAACGGCAGACTATAGCTAGCATAATCAGATCTTATACATACAGAGAAGTGAAACGTCGCCCTAAATCTGCCACAAATACATATATACATATCGCTGTCACAACTTCCAGCAAATGTATCACATATAAGCCAGCAAGGCTATCAGAATACGGGGGGACGTCCAAACACAAATCACACAAATCACACAGACATGACCGAATAAAGGACTACCCATACCCACACATATATGTCTACGTACCTCTAAGAGTAATAACGTAATCATATGATGGGACGTGGCCCCGCCGTACCCATGAATAGACATATACATATGCATCGGAAGAGTCGGTACCAAACATAGGCTCTCCGGAGCAAAGCGAGCGCTCCAAGACAAATTTCGAACAGAGCTCCTAAGTCGGGGATCATCCAAACTAGTATCTCGTACTGCCGCGGCATGAAACGCAGCCCGAAGAAAGGGGTCGCACGGAATATGTACTGAGTATGCAAAGCAAAAAAATAAATATGATCATAATCGCACAAGAGACACAAAAAGTAAATGCAATATCCAAAATACCAAAATGCTTGCTCATTAAAACACAAATCATGCGTGTTGGGGCTCTCTTAGAATATGGTCGCCCGCCCGTCATCGCGCCATAACACAAAAGATAACACCGAAGGTTTCATATCTCCGTATCCCCGTCACATATCATAACACAAGATAACGCCATAACACAAAGATAACACCAAATATACACGCACCCCGCGCCCCTCTAGCGAGGGGCTCGGCGAACCGGACATATCATACTCCGGAATATAACATAGTGCGCACGATAACATAACCGGCCCCCGACTCGGTGAAAGATATAACAGCCATATGCACGAGCAGAGTCGTGGGAGGCTATATGCAGTTCAAAACATTTTTCAAAAGTCTCATAAAATAGTCATAACGAACTATCATTTAAAACCAGAAGAATAGTCAACTCAAGCTTCCCCCGCATGTCACTCGGGAACATATCAAATATAACTTTAGAAATTATGGATACATTTCAAAACCACATGAAGTAGCTTATGGAAATCGAGAGCATAATCATCATTATAGACTCAGTAGGTAAGTAAGTAATCGACGCTCGAGAGTTACGCTGATAATCATGCTAAGTTCTTTCAATAGCCGTTAGAGTTATACAAAGGAAAGTCGCGGGACCCACGGACGAGCGTCAACTCAATCCGAGCCCGCCTAGGGAAAGTATGGTCATAATATGCTACAGATTCTTCTACGAGCATATCGAGGTGATCCGGTTCTGTCTACGAAAGTTATGACCCTTTTTCGACGTAGGACCTCTTAAGAACAAAACTTTTTATGCAACATTTGAAAATCAATTGTTCCAAAGACATAAGGGCCATTATTCAATTACCTTACGAATGTCAAAGTTAAAAAGTAAACAAGAATCGTAGACGTACTCGGATCGCAAGAATAGAGTTATCCCGAAGCTCGTAGCACGTACCTACTTACAACTACGACATGCCAAAAGAAAGAAAGGTTAACTTTACATACCTTGTCCGCTTCCTAAGCTAATCCACACTCAAGTCCCAACTTCTCAAATCTACAACAATGTCATTAGATATCAAACATTAGCCATAGGCACTTAGGAATCCGATTCTAAGCTATCACTTGATCTACGTAAATTTGGATTTCCGTAAACTCAACAACCCCGAGAATTCAACTCGGCCAAATCTTCAACAACAATACCAACAACAATATTTAACAACATCAATAATCAATTCAAAATACATTCTAACGTCAACAACTCTTTTCTACTGTTATACCTCGCATTTTGTACGTTGGGACATTCCGAGCCAATTGCGCGAAGTTATGGACAAGGTTACTTTTCGACTTTGATTCGAGTAAAAGTTGCATATTCTCTTTTAGTGGTATGGAGTGTTAAGGGTAAATTTGGAACAAGAAAAAAATTGGAGGCTAAAAGTTGGGAAAATAATTTTCATGAAATGGCCAATAGCCATTGTGGCGTCCAAGATGGGGTGGACCATGGCCCACATGGGTGCATAACACATGTGATTAAAAGATGACTAAGTAAGCATGAAATTCATCTTTTATTATTTAGAAAATTCAAGAAACTTGGAGGGGAAGAAAAAGAAAAATCTAGAAAAAAATTGAGAAAAGGAGGGCATGGCCAGCCATGTGCTTGGTCATGTGCCCACATATATATATATATATAAGTGATGGTCAAGTAAGACCATACTTCATCATTTTGAGTTCTAGAGAAGTCAAGAGAAAGAAAAGAAAAAGAAAGAAGAGAGAAAGAGAGTCGGCCATGGCTGGCCGAACCAAGTACCAAGAGAGAGTGATCAAGAAAAATTCTTCTCTAGTTTTTCAACTCATTGGAAGACCCCACAACATGGAGTGATTGTGGGAGCAAGAAAAACTTATCCTTACCAAACATATCCTAGCCGAGAATGGAGAAGGCAAAGGTGATGGGAGAAGGTGAGCTTTGAGCTTCTTTATATGTTTTATAGGTGTTTATGCATGTTGTGATATGTAAAAATGAATGAAGTTCATAAAGTTATGGGGTATGTTGTGTGGCCGTGTATAGGTAGCATGGTAGAGAAATGATGAACTAATTTATTTAGCATGTTTGGATTGTTGTATTATGAATGGTTGTGCATGTTGTAATGTGAAGGAATGGATGGAATTCATGAAATCATGGGTGTTGGTATGTTGGCCGAATGGTAGGCTTTGTGAAGGGAGAATGAATCAACTTTATTTAGTGTTCTTAGCTATTGTTGTTGAGAATCATATGGTGAGAATGAAAGTTTAATGACTTGTGTTGAAGGTTGTAATATCGTGTGGGCTGATTTGAGAGTTAATGTGATCTTAATGTAGTTTCTTGAATTTGTGAGAAATAATATTGTTGATATATGGAATTGTTGATCTAGTTTGTGAGTTGGAAGAAGAAAATGTGTTATTAATGTTACTAACGTAGTTGGAAGATTTCGGGTAAGATTGGATGTTGGTTTGGATATCTTGAATTACCTATCGATATTGTTATTATGATTGTTGGTTTGGTTGTTGTGATTTGGCCGAGTTGGATTCTCGGGGTTGTTGGATTTGTAGGGGAGATGCTGCCGAAATTTCTGTAGATAAAGTGATGGCTTGGAATTGGGCTCTTTAATGCTTATGGCTAACGTTGGGTGTCCAATGACGTCGCTGTAGATCGTGAGAAGTCGAGACGTAAGTTTGGATTAGTTCAGAGGGCGGCCAAGGTATGTAAAGCTACACTTTCTTTCTTTGGCATGTCTTAGTGTAAATAGGCTATGATATGATCCCCGAGATAATTCTATGTCACGACCCAACCCCGTAGGTCATGACTAGTGTCTGAATTGGACACTCATACGTACCCGACACTCAGAACTATCATATTAACTCGCATAATTGTAAATAATCACATATAGCCTCAGATTATCACAAAATGGACAACATATGTGACACAAGCCGGCTAGGCTGTCATAATGTACAGAATCTCAAAATATACACAGAGGCAAGCCGACTAGGCTGCCGTGGGGGTGGACCGCCCAAAACATATAACACACACACATAGCTGTACAGATGTAGCCATACCCACAGACATATCCACAGACCTCTAACAGAGTAACAAAATCATATGACGGGACAGGGCCCCGTCGTACCCCTGAATAAATATATACATATGCATCGAAAAGTATATATACCAAATATAGGCTCGACGAAGGAGCACTCCCGTAAAAGGAGAAATAAGTGTCCTAGGCAAAAGGGATCACCAAGTCGAGGCGTCGTACCGCGGGCATGAAACGCAATTTCCAAAGAAAGGGGGGTCGAATTAATATGTACCGAGTATGTAAAGCGTAATCTACGAATCATGATAACCAAATACAAAAAATAAATATGGTATGCAGAATGTCAAAATATTTAGTTAAGATATAAGTCATGCATAGGCTCTTAGAACGATGGTAGCCCGCCTGTCGATGGCGCCATACCACATCATACTCCAGAAGGTTTCAAATCTCTGACACCCGACATATCATATCACATCATAAAGCCGTACCCCCCGTAACGCCAAATATACACGGTACCCGGCCAAAGGGGACTCGGCGTACCGGAACACATCATACTCCGGAATATATCAAAGTGCGCACGAGCATAACCGGCCCGGGATCCGGTGAAGGAAGTACTAACCATATGCACGAGCGGAGTCGTGAGTGACAATAATATGCATAAAATCATAATCATAAATCATCAAGTAAGTAAGAAATCCATATGCGGAGGTCAAAGCGAAAATAGTATTAAATTTTTCCCGAAAGTCATTAAGGATAGCATAGAAAAGCCGCGGGCCCCACGGACGGGTTCCGACCCCCACCCGAGCCCGACTACGAGAGTTAGGGAAAGTTATGTCTTATGAACTTACCTATTATGTTTTGGGGCGTTCCGAGCTCGTATGCAAAAGTTACGGGCGTTTGAAGTTCGGGACCCTTTTTAATAGCAAAACTCTTTATAAGACTTTTGAAATGCAATCATTTGAAAACATAAGAACCTTAGTTTGGTTACATTAAAGAGTAGATCTTTAGGAATGGACAAAGTACGTAACTAAGCTCGGATTCTAAGAGTGGAATTACCCCGAGGCTCGGGTCATAGCCTAGTAGTACTAAGACATGCCAAAGAATAGAAAGTAACGCCTTACATACCTCTTCCGCTCGCAAGATAAGCCAAGCCTCAACTCTCGGATGCTCCAAGATCTACATAACGCCAAATATATCAACATTAGCTACACGCACTTAGGCATTCAATTTCAAACGAACATTAAATTCTACAGAAATTTTGGCAGCATTTCCCCTGTAAATACACCAACCCCGAGATTTCAACTCGGCTAATTTCAACAATAACCAAACCAACAACCAAACTACAACATCAATAATCAATTCACAATGCATTCCAACATTACTAGTTCTTTCTACACGACTTTAACAACATACATAATATTCTCATTTCGACCACTTACGTTCAAACTAATATCAACGTTTATACGTTCGATTACCAATCCAAACCCATTCAAACCATATACAAGAACACTTTAAGCAATTCATACAATATTTCAAACAACCCAAACATTGTTCCAACTCACCCGAAACTGCCCCCAACCCGAGAGCATCCACATCCATATTCCTTTCTCCCAAATTCATACATTACACTAATAATCCACACATTAACAAGGCAATCCTCCCAAATTCATACATTACACTAATAATCCACACATTAACAAGGCAATCCTCCCAAATTCATACATTACACTAATAATCCACACATTAACAAGGCAATCCTCCCAAATTCAAACTTGTATAACATTACATCCCAAATCCTCCCAAAATCACATAAAATTCGCATAAATTTCCAATCATCCCATAACTAACATAACATTATTTTGAGTCATCAAACTTGCATTTTTCATCATAGAATCCATAACGACGACAACTAAAACGCTAACAACGATTTGTTCATCACAACTACTCAAAGGGGGCCATACGGCCAACACCATAACCACACACAAAGATGATTTTCATTCTTTTCTTCACTCTACAACAATCAAAACATGCTAATTAGAATTAATACATCACTTAAAACACAATATACACACACACGGCCATACACCTTCCACACACGGCCCAACTTGACTTCATTTCTATCATGAATTTCTTCCATTTTAACATACTACGACACATATAAACCATTCATAACACATAAAACAAGACTAAAACTCACCTTTCTTCTTCAACTTCTCAACTTGCCCAAAGTTGGTAGATAGAGAAAACGAGTAAACTATTGCCCAAACAACGACTCCACGTTACTTAGCACCCTTGAATTAGCAAGTTTGCTTGAAGAATTTTTTTTTTTGATGGCTTGATTTTGGTCTTGAATTTCAAGGGGTTGGCCGAACCCTCTTCTTTTTCTCCTCTCCTTGTTTTCTTGATTTCTCTAGAATTTTTCTAAGTATGGAATGAGTGTATAAGATGACTAAGTCATCTTTAAGTAACCATACATTCACCATCCATGTGTCCATGGCCCACCCAAGGTGGCCGGCCACATGGTGCTTTTTTATTTTTTTTTATTTTCAAACTTTCCATAAATAGCACACTTACTAAAAATGAAAAATTTCCTCCAAGTGTTTCCTTAACATTTTCATACCATTAAAATCATACACAACTTAAGTCTTTAGGACACACAAAAGTCTCTACTTCACTTCTCGGGGTAGTCTTGTTCTCACTTATCGTAATTCACCCAAGTTGTCCCGTTGCTCAAAATACGGGATATAACATTCTACTCCTCCGATCCAAGCATGTTCATGATCCTTATTTGCTTCTTGATGTCCGTATTCATAATGTAGTTAAATTATGGTCCTTACGCTTTTGTAGGACAAAACGTGAATGTGTATAGAAAGACTTTGTTTGTAAAAGAGTCTGTAACTACGAATGTCCGTAACTTTCGTAGATGAAACCGGATGGCCTTGAAACCTTCGTAGGAAGTTTTGTAACGTGTAATGACCTTGAACCTCCATAGGCGGGCTCGGATCGGGTTGATGATTTTCCGTGGGCTCGCAAGATATTCTTTTGTATAGTTCTAACAACTTGTTAAAACGAACTTAATATGACAGTTATTCCGACACTTGAGTATGCTTACTTAGTTATCCGTTAGGTCTGTATGAGGATTTTATACATATGATTCCGATACGTAACTATGATGACCAAAGTTTTACTTGACGAGTCCCGAGTGACCTCCGGAAGAAATTGGATTTAATTATGACTATGGGCTTGACTTTTAAATGATAGTCTTGCTTTGATTATTTTATGGAATATGTGTAAATATACGAAATGAGAATTCGTACGCATATGATTTGGATACGTAGCTATGATTAGTAAAGTTTTAGTTGATATGTTTCCGAATAATATCCGGAAGAGATTTGATATGCCTAATGGTACTGGCTCATAAATGATAATTTGTTTGATTATTTTGTTAAGTCTGTACAAATGTTGTGAATGCATATAGATCCCACGATTCTGCTCGTGCATATTATTGCTACTTCCTTCGCCGAGTCCGGGCCGAGTTACTATCGTGCGCACAATTCGAAGTATGATGAGCTTCCGAAGTATGAGCGCCTAATATGATATGATATGATACGAAGTATGATGAGTTACGAAATATGATGTGATTCGATTTATGATGTGTGACGGAGATACGGAGATCTGAAAACTTCCGAAGTATGATGAGTTGTGGGGCGCCCAAGGCGGGAGGGCGACCACGTTCCGTCCGCCGGTCCATTATGGACCGCATAGGTATGATATGATAATCTGATGATCGATGACATGTTGACTTGATAATGTGATGATCCGATAATATAATAAGTACATTACGATGACATGATAATCCGATGATACGATAATACGATGATTAAACGTGATAATTTGATAATCCGATGATTCTGTTTAATGTGATGATATGACAATGTAAGGATTACGTTTTTACCGAGTCCCCATTTGAGGGCCGGGACACGTTATAAGTTATATATATATATATATATATATATATATATATATATATATATATATATATATATATATATATATATATATGGAATATGATCTCGTTGGTTTCGGAGCCGGTGGTGGGGCAAACCCGGTGGCGAGGCACATTCGAGACCGGTTTAGGCGAATCCCACATTGGTTTAGGCGAATCCCATATCGGTTAATGTCAGCTACTAAGATATGTTCTATTTTGTACACATATGAGACAGAAATATTTCTCAAGAGAAAGCTAAGTACTTTGAGCATTCTGATTAGTATATCTGTCTTCTGTACCTCTTATGCACTATTTGTATTAGATACATGTACTTCGGTATTCTGACTATTATGCACATTTTCTGTACTCCTCATTTCGGTTATGATCTCGTTTCCGGTATTCCATGCTTTACATACTCAGTACATATTCCGTACTAACCCTCTTTCTTCGGGGGCTGCGTTTCATGTCACGCAGGTACACCCAGACGAGTAGAAGACATTAGTGGAAGACGTTCCAGCTGTATTGGCAAGCTCCACTTCCTCTGGAGTGCTGCCGAGTCAGAGTTTGTTTGTGTTATGATATCTGAGTCATGTTAGAGACTTTGCAGACAGAGTCGTGTGTATAAGGTGTCAGTTGTGAATGGCTCTATAAGCCGTTGTACCGTTATACATGATATTACAGATTTGTACGGTTGCAAGTTTTGTTTGATTTGAAAAGATATAAAGTATGTTCGTTTTCTGAAAAAATTTCATTATGCATTTATGATCTGCTTAAGGGCTCATTATGACTATGAGTGTTATGAAAGTCAGAGGGTTCGCTCGGCCCTAAGTAAGGGTCGGGTGCCCATCACACCCTATCGGATTAAGGGTGTGACATCTATATAATTCGATGACATTCCATTTACATTCGAATCAACCACATACAATCAAGCCGACCCCAATGCACATACATTCAAATACTAATCCGAGACCATTCAAACAAGATCCAAGAACACTTCAAACAATCCACAAAATGTTCAAACGGCCCAACCAATATACTACATAACCCGAAGTCTTCCAATTCCAATAGGAACAACACCAACATATTTCTTTCTTCCAAATTCATAAACTACATCGATAATCCGCATGTTAACAACTTATTCTCATAAATTCAAGAAACTATAATAAAATCACACTAACTTCTACAACAACCTACAAACGATTATAACTTCAATTTAAATCATTAAACCATCATTCTCATCATAAAATCCATGCAACAACAACCAAAAATATTAAATAAGAATTAGCTCATCACTTTAACACCACCAACACCTACACGGCCCAACTTCAATACACCATATTTCATGAATTTCATTCATTTCCACACACCCCAACACACATAAACCAATCATAACATATGAAAAGAGGATTAAAACTCACCTTCTTCACTTAGTTCTTCAACATGGCTTGGGTTGAGAATTGCAAGAATTAATGGTTTGCTTGCTCTAACAATTACTCCATGTTATTTAGGACCTTCCAATTAGTTGAAAACCTAGAAGAAATAATTTTTTTGATGAAGATTTTTTATCTTCATTTTTCTCCTCCTTGGCCGAATGGCCCTTCTCATTTTTCCTCCAAGTTTCTTGAAATTTCTAGGAGATGAAAAATGATGAAGATGACTTAATTTGTCATCTTTTATGTTCATATAAAATTTACACATGTGGCCCTATGGCCCACACCTCTTGGCCGGCCACCTAGACCCCCTCAAGAATTATTTTTTTCACTTCTAGCCCTTACAATTGTAAAGTAATCACATGCACCCTTCATAGCTTAAACTAGTCAAATTTGGCCAACCAAGGGTGGGACCCACACCACCTCCCACGGCCCACATGGCCATTTCATGAAAAAAATTAATAACTTTCCATAATTCACTTTTAACCTCAAATTTTTCCTTAATATTCCATACCAACAAAATCATAAGCAACTTATGCCTTAAAATAAAATCGGATATCAAAAGTCTCAACCTCGTATCCCGGAATAGCCTTGTCCTTAACTTTTCATGGTTAGCTCGGAATGTCCCATCGTACAAAATACGGGATATAACAGTTACAATTCAGGATACAGTGATATCATCTTTGGTAGAGCGAGATAAAGGAACGTCAATACAAAGATCTTGTTCTAGTCCATTATCGGGATACAGCTCCTCAAAAAGAAAAGACACCCTTCGTGATCACAGGAGATGGAGTACTCAGGTATCGAGGTAGATTATGCATTCCTAATGTTGCAGGTCTTCGTCAGCAAGTTATGGGAGAAGCCCATTATTCTCGCTACTCCATCCATCCAGGTACAACAAAGATGTATCATGATCTCAAGAAAGTGTATTGGTGGGATGGTATGAAGAGCGGAATTTATCGCTCGGTGTCCAAATTGTCAGCAAGTCAAGATAGAGCATCAGAAGCCTGGAGGTTTATTGCAAGCTATGGAGATTCCGACATGAAAATGGGAGCTAATTAACATGGATTTCATTACAGGGTTGCCCCGTACTCAGCGGAAGTATGATTCAATATGGGTCATAGTTGATAGGCTTACAAAGTCTACTCATTTCCTACCTATCAGAACTACCTATTCGGCTGAAGATTATGCGAAGCTCTATCTTAGAGAGATTGTACGACTTTATGGTGTTCGTACAGCCATTATTTTAGATAGAGGGGCGCAGTTCACAACTAATTTCTGGAGATCTTTTCAGGATGGATTGGGGACTCAGGTGAGTCTTATTATCGCTTTCCATCCGCGGACAGATGGACAAGCGGAGCATACTATACAGACCCTTGAGGATATGTTGAGATCTTGTGTACTTGATTTTCAAGGCAGCTGGGATGATCATTTGCCCCTTATTGAGTTTGCATATAATAGCAGTTACCATTCCAGCATTCAAATGGCTCCTTATGAGGCTTTATATGGACGGACATGTAGATCCCCTATAGGATGGTTTGATATTAGAGAAAATCAGTTAGCTGGTCTAGATTTGATACAGCAAGCAGTTGACAAATTGAAAGTAATTCAAGAAAGATTACTAGCAGCTCAGAGTCGACAGAAATCCTATGCAGATAATCGACGACGTAAGTTGGAATTTGAAGTAGGCGATTGGGCATTCCTGAAAGTTTCACCTATGAAGGGAGTGATGAAATTTGGCAAGAAAGGTAAGTTGAGTCCTCGGTACATCGGACCATACAAAATTATTCATACAGTGGGTAAGGTGGCATATGAGTTAGAGTTACTGTCTGAGTTAGAGTCTATACATCCGGTATTTCACATGTCCAGGCTCCATAAGTGTATAGGAGGTCTTTCGAGAGTTGTACCACTAGACGATATCCAGGTGGCCGAGCAGTTATCGTACGAGGAGATCCCTGTAGCTATACTAGATAGACAGGTTCGTCGATTACGAACTAAAGATGTGGCTTTTGTTAAAGTACTCTGGAGAAATTATAATGTTGAAGAAATGACGTAGGAAGCTGAAGAGGAGATGCAGGTAAGCACTCGCACTTATTTCCGTTGTCCCAGGAGGCTCAGTCTGAAGCATCATTTTCCCCAGGTATTGGTTTTATTCATATTTATTGTGATTGGTCGTGTGGGGCCATGGTATTGTATATCTTCGCATATGGCCCTGTGTGACATTATTTTAGTTTGTTGTGTACAGGTTGGTTTGTTATATTTAAAGGGGAAACTCTGGAAAAATTTCTGTAAAAATCCCTAATGAGTCTAAGATTCGAGGACGAATGTTCCTGGGGGCGGGGGGGAGGGGGGAGAGTGTTATAAAGGGTTAAGTTCATGTTTAGCAGGTATTGGACGGATTAAGAGTGGAACAATTTGACGAGAAAATGTTTCGGGGAAACAGTGGATTGTACGGCTGGACATACGGACCGTATAAATTATACGGGCCATATATCTGGCTGACTAACGCTGTAGATTGAGTCCAAAAAGGGGTGAATACCTGGCCACGATTTACGATCCAATTATACGGACCATATAAATTGTACAATTCGTATAGTTGACCGTAGAACCGGGTCGGGCCAGGTTTTTGTTAAGTTATAAATTCACCCCTTCTTTATTTTATTTCATTTCAAAGCATTTCCAATATTTTGAGAGCTCTAGAACCGTCTCCCTACCATATTTAACAAAACCCAAGTCAAATCAAGGATCAAGAGGTAAAAATCAAGAGAATCAAGTGTGGGGAGACTCATTAGGGTTGGTAGAACCCAAGATTTTCTTTGGTGTTGAAGTTGGGGTTTCACTCAAGTGGATAATTTGATTCAAAGCTTGCTCTTGTGTGATTAAGGTAAGTTTTCATCTTTATTTCCATGTTATTAAGGATGCCTAGTTGTTGAACAACTTGATTGAGAAAACGAAGTAAAAGAGGAAGTTCAAGTGAGGGTTCAATAATAGTTGAGTAATAAATTAACTTGAGTTGTTAATGTTGGGTATTTTAAGTATAATTTTTCTATGAATGCTAGTAATGATGATGACGAAGGGTGGCATGCGAGTGGATATAGTATTGTGTTGAAACTGTTGTTAGGATTGATTATGAAAAAGGAGTTTTGGGCATCAAATAAAGTCTCTTGATTATGCAATGGGTGATAATGTTATTGTTGATTGGGAGTTGTTTTATGATATAGTAGAAGTCAATAAGATAGGGGAAATGCTGCCCAAATTTCGCTATTCGTTAAATTATGCTAGTTTGGACCTAAGAGTGTTTCAAAACTTAACCTTAGTATGATCCTTTTGAATGTAGACTTTGCGAATGTGGAGGGGGAACGTTAAGCGATTAAGGAGACGTTAAGGTATGTTAAGGCTAACCTTTCTTCCATTTTTGTCATGATCTCATGAAATGATCCAACAAGTGAGTAATCGAGCTTCCATATTACTATACTCTTACAAGCACTAGGAGGACTTCACTCTTTGATGTCCCTACACCCGTTCATGATTGTTCCTTCTATTCATGGGTCTTGATATTTTTATTAGTGATGATGCTAGCTTAAAAGATATTCATCAGAGGTAGTACGACCTTATATCTCTCCGAGAGTTCTACGTATTCAGTTTATTCATGCATTGCATTTATATATTCATATGCACATTGACCTATGACCAGAAGGCGTTATATACGCGTATATTATATGCATATGGGGTATGGGAAAAAAGGATAGACATTATATACGCATTACCACCTGATTAGCTGGTGTACAGAGATGATGATATATGGATCGGGCCGCACGTTCGTCGACACTAACATATGATATACAGATCGGGCCGTACATTCCTTGGCACTAACCGTTATATTATGACCTATGCATATCATACACCCTGTAAGGCACTTTCATGTTTTACAGATGTTCCTGATGTTCAGTTACAGATGCATTTAGATATGGAGATTTAGCTTTCCTATTTTAGATGTTCTCATGATTCTTATGTACTTGATGGTCTTATGCCTTACATACTCAGTACATTGTCCGTACTGACTCCCCTATTACTTTGGGGGCTGCGTTCATGCTAGCAGGTACAGGTAGACAGACAAGTGGTCCCGCTCAGTAGGACTGTCACGACCCAAACCAGAGGGCCGTGACTGACACCCAAGATCCTACTTGGCTGAGTGCCATACTACTATTCCATCCAGGAGTCACAACTTTTTGTGAACCTTTAATCTACGAAATGACGCTTCCGTCAGGTAAAAAAAACTTTTCAATAAAACTCTCTCGTCAAATCAGGAACTTCTCCCTTATCGTTAATTCAAAGAAAACCTTTAGTCACAATAAAATCTTTAAAAAAAATAAAGCGTAAAAAAACACATTGACCTGATAGTCACTTTACACAATTGTCGACATCTCGACGCACTATCCACAGGACACTGTTTGCAAAAGTCTCTAACATACACGAGATACCATAATATAAGTACTCTGACTCGGCAACACTCTGAACTAAGATGGAGCTCACCAATCCAAATGATAGCACCGGGAACATCCTATAGCCAATGTCTTCTACTCATCCGTATACACACACGTGACATGAAACGCAGCGCCCCCAGGCAAAAGGATGTTAATACGAACAATGTACCGAGTATGTAAGGGGAGCGAAAAACAATATATCTAGACTTGGATGATAAAAGAGTAACAGACTCAATACTGCACATCGTAACCAACTCGATAAACATGTATGTGCATATGAACTTTTGATGCAGCATAAGTATGTCTATATATATATATATATATATATACATATATATATATATATATATATATATATATATATATATATATACATGCCTTCACCTCGCTCGCGCCCGCTTCGGCATAATAGCATAATGGCCCCGCGGGGCATCATAATCATCGTATACCAGTTGATCAGGTGGTTTGCGTATATAACGCCTTAGCCCTTCTCCCCTGCCCCATGAAATGATGTCGTGCATGTATGTAAATATGTAAATGCATGAAAATCTTTGAAAACTATCAAAAGACTCCCTTCGGAGCAACTTTTAGTTCAAAAAGGGAACTTCTTCCCTTTTTCTTAAAAATGGGAGCTTCTTCCCCCTTTTCGTTTGTCTCCTTCGAGACTCAAAAATCAAATATGAAATGCATATAAATAAGGAAACCTTATGAATGTCCCCTTCGAGATTTAGACATCATTATGAAAACGTACAACTTATGGATGCCCCTTCGGGACTTAAGAGGTCAAGGATACAAATATCCCTACCTTTGTCTAGGAATAGAGTCTTTGGAATCAGTTTATTTGTCAGGTTCATTTGGATAATAAGGATCTTCATCACTACCATAATCATCACCACTATCACGTCTCACTTTGAATGATGCATAACATAAACTGAGGCCATATGTTATATAGCACGCTCAGACATAAGCTGAGGCCATATTTTATATAAGACGCTCGTACATAAGCCGAGGCCATATATTATATAGGACACTCGGACATAAGCCGAGGCCATATGTTATATAGCACACTCGGACCGAGGCCATATATTATATAGCACGCTGAAATCATCTAGAACCTTAGGCTTATCTCTATCATAGATTCTTCAAACGCTCGGCACGCTCGTACATAAGCCGAGGCCATATATTATATAGGACACTCGTACATAAGTCGAGGCCATATGTTATATAGCACACTCTCGAGGCCATATATTATATAGCAAAACATGAAATCATCTAGAACCTTAGGCTTGAAAATCTCTAGATTGGAGTCATCGTAAGATTCTTCGAAACTATAGACTTCTGGCATTTCTAGGAGTAAAAATATTATGGATGTCATGTATGGAATCAAAACATAGGAATCATGCCTTTGAAAGAAATGTTTAACCTTAACATACATGGAAGCTCGCATCTCGACTTTCCAACCTACCTCCTGTCTTGAAATCTACATATAAAACCATTCATTCTATAGGCTCATTGTTATATACTTATCCTAAGCCTCCAAATAAATCTTTCTAGAATCCGAAATTTTGGCAGCATCTCCTTTGTTTATATGCCTAGCCCAAAATCTCAACTCAAAGAACCAACAACAACAACAACAATACCAACATCAACAATAATATTATCAACACCAAAATATTTGAGAAACATCCCATATGATGTTTTATCCAATTTCTCGACCCATAAATTCCTTATACGCTCGTTTAGTAAATTTTCCTCCGTAGATAAGCTTAAATCAATACTAATAAGGAAAGATTCATACCTTTCACCCGCTAGAATTGCAATATCTTCGATTATCACCTTGAATCCAAGCCATGTTTCGCCGCAATTCGATATTATAATCGCAGCTATGTGTTGTCCAGACATAAATTCGGGGATTTCACTTAATTTGTGTTAAAATCTAGTGGACGGAAGTTGGGAGAGTTTTCTAGAAGATTTGGGAAATAGTTGGAGTGTTCTTGGCTGAAAAAATAAGGTTTAGGATCAGATTTGATCCTTAAATAGTGGGTCAAATTCGGGTCTGGTCACGTAGCAAATCGGTTACTGTAGCAGCAATGTAGCAACCCGTTACTGTAGCAGCATTTTTGCTCTGTCAGCCTAACTTGTAACGTCCATAATTCTCCACTTCGATGCCGTATCAACGAGCGGTTTGTTGCCCTGGAATGTAGACACGACGAACTTTATTTTACGCTTTTACTTTGCTTCAAAACTTCTCATCTACTAAAAGATATTCTTTCCCCAAGTTAGGCCAAAATTACCCCTCATATTCTCTTCCAGGTTCCAACAAATTTAATTTCCTTAATTCACTTGCTCTTCAATCCTTCCATAGCTTACTCTATGCACTTAAACCCTTATAGCCATAAGTTGAACACATATAAACTCACATACCTCCTGAAAGGTAGCTCGAATCTCAACATACGAAACTACGGGGTGTAACAAGGACCTTTACTCAGCAGTAGTTAGTGCACTCCATTTGATCCGGAGCTACAGTCTATTTTGGTATGCCATTCTTTTGGAGATGTATATGCATATGGGTATGACGGGGCCCTGTCCATTCTACAGTTTTCTATTCCATTAGAGGTCTGTAGAAAGTTGTATGTATTTGACAGATGATGTATCCTTGTCGGCTCCTATTCTTTTGTGTACAACATATATAGCGGCCTTGTCGGCTTGCGCTGTTCTTTCAGTATATCTATATATATATATATACGTACAGTTTGTACAAAGTTCATGTTGTCATCTTTCCATGAGCCAGTATAGTTCAGAATGAGTGATTTGTGGGCCCTTGTTATCCAGGTACGAGTATAGGGGTGTTTGGCCATTTGGGATCAGGCACTCGTCATGACTCATCGGCATGGGTCGTGACACAGGGTCCCGTCTGTCTGTTGGGCAAAGATCCGGGACGGGTGGAACTTAGACTTCGCGAGTCACGCTGGGTTGTGCTATCGAGACGTTGATATTTTCGTCCGGAGTATATGTGTACACCTCATTTGCATGACATGGCATCGCATTCATACCATTATTGCACTGCGTTGCATTATCACTTGATTGAGATGTTGTGACGATTGGATTGTGATGATTCTGTTGTGATGATTGGATTGTGATGATTCTATTATGGTGATTGGATTGGATCGGATCGGATATACTCAAACTTATCATATTTGGGTTTAGATGCTTACATAGGCTATGACGGATACTTGGTCGCGATTATATTGTCTCATGCTTGGTTGGTTTATTTGTTTCTTCTTTATTTTCTGAATTTTGTTAACTATACTTAGTCGGCCGATGATGCCTACCAGTACTGTTATTTGTACTGACCTACACTTGCTGCATTCTCTTATTAATGTAGAGTACCAGGTCGGATCTACTTCTCTGACCCATAGCTGATCGACTCTTCAACTTCCACTCGAGTTTCTAGGGTGAGCATGGCGTCCACTGACCTTGAAGACTTTCCTATTACATGTCATACTTTTATTCCAAAGACATAGATATTATGTATTAGTACTTCCAGACTGTATTATTCTCCCTAGATGCTCTTGTATTATTCAAACTAGACCCTGGAGGTATTTATTGTCTTCCGCATTGTCACACCCTAACCTGATAGGGTGTGATGGGCACCCGACCCTTACTTAGGGCCGAGCGAACCGACTGACTCTCGTAATACTCATAATCATGCTGGGCCATTAAATCATGAAAATAAAACATAATGGAAGCTTTTCAAAGAACCACACACTTTTCATCTTTCTCAAAACAAATAAAACCTGTAATCATAGGAAATCTGTATTATAATACATAATGATACATCGGCTTACATAGCCGCTTAAAAAATTGACATGTTATATATACACGTGACCCTGTCTACAAAGTCTCTAACATAAACCAAGATGACATAACATATACACTCTGACTCGACAAAGACTCCGGGAGAAAATGGAGCTCGCCAATCCAGCTGGAATCTCTTCTAATCATCTGTATATACCTGCGTGGCATGAAACGCAGCCCCGAAGAGGGGGGTGATACGGAATATGTACTGAGTATGCAAAGCATGGAATACAGTAATCAAGAGCATAGCTGAACTGGGATTTACAGAAACAAGTAAAATAACCAGAAAAAAAATCCAAAAGACTTGTCTTTAAATCATATATCATGCGTGTCAAAATCATGTAGTACATATGCGTATACATAACGTGTCCCGGCCCTCTAGTGAGGGACTCGGTAAATAAAATCATCATGTCATCATGTCATCATGTCATTATGCCATTATATATATATATATATACCGCACCGCCCTCTAGGCGAGGACTCGGTGAATAGAATCATCATATGCCATCCTGGCCACCATCCCCATATCATCACATCATTATGTCATCACATCATCATATCATCATAAATATATATACTGTACCCGGCCCTCTAGTGAGGGACTCGATGAATAATGCAGTGAAACTGTGCACGAATACATACCCGGCCCGGGACTCGATGAAAGATACATTGAGGCATGCACGAGCAGAGTAGTGAGAAACCATATGCACATAAATCATCATTACAGACTCAATAGATAAGTAAGTAGTCGACGCTCGAGAATTAAAACGGTAATCATATTAGGTTCTTCAAAGACAAGCCGTTAGGACTATACAAGGGAAATCTCGGGGACCACGGATATGCGTCAAACCAATCCAGGCCCGCCCATGAAAGTTAAAGTCATTATTCATTATAGAATCATTTACGAGCATATCAAAGCAATCCGATTCTGTCTATGAAAGTTAGGGACATTTTCAACATAAAAATCCTTTTGGAGCAAAACTCTTTGTACCACATTTAAATTCAATCATACAAAGACATGAAAACCATAGTTCTACCACATTAAGAATGCTAACATTAAGAGACGGATAAGAATCGTAACATGCTAGGATCAT
>NW_026715732.1:0-28246 GCF_029784015.1 Lycium ferocissimum | reverse complement strand
ACCCCCAGCTAATGCACTGCCTCGTCACACCTCAAGAAATATTAACAGTATTCAAAAACAACAAAAGTTCTTCTCTATATACTTTAAAAAGTTCTTATATTTTACTGATCAGTAAGAAATCAAGAAAAAATGTCAAGCACTGTCGGGCATGCCATTCGTTGCAAAGGTACAACATTTGTTTAGTTGATTCCATTTCTTATACATAATGTAAACTTTCGTGTTTCTTGGTTTCTTTAAGATGATTGTTCTCATATTTTAGCGATCAGTATAAATGATGTATGCCTAGATTGACCATATATTGCTAGGATTCTTTAAACGTCGCTGGGTGCATGCATGTCAGATCCTCTAAATTAATACATATAGTTTTTGGGGAATCCGACAGGGTAAGACAATATTGAGTGAGTCCGAGCAACATAAGATTGACAATATGGTTACTCTACTAAGTATATTGTGAAGGAAAGTTAATTACTTAACATGAACACTATGCACAAAAGACTATGTTTTTTGGGAGGTTTAAAACAAAGGGCCTTTTTGAAACACCCCCCCGCCCACCAACCCCCCCCCTTTTTTTTTTTTTTTTTTGAGAATTTTTGTGGTGATTTAAAACTAATGGAAATGAATGTCTTTCTTATAGCTGCTGTGGCATGGGAGCCAGGGAAACCATTAGTGATGGAGGAAGTGGAGGTAGCACCTCCACAAAAAATGGAAGTTCGTCTTAAGATCCTCTACACTTCCCTCTGTCATACTGATGTCTACTTCTGGGAAGCAAAGGTAAATAAAAACAAGCTTACAATATTAAAATTCTTAATTTAAGCAGATTTCTGACAGTGGATCAACATAAATAACCGTCTACCAAAATAATATTGCAAATGTACATTTTTGTATATTAACGTGTAATATACATAAAATATACATTTATGATACATAATAGTGTACATTTTGGTATAATTGAATTGGCTAGCGAATGTAATTAATTTTTGCCGACCAACCAAATGTGTAACATTGTTTTTTTTTTTGTTTTGAAACTCCTAATAATTTCAGGGCCAAAATCCGGTGTTTCCTCGAATTCTTGGACATGAAGCAGCAGGGTATGTTGTTTCAAATTGATTGATATAAATTTTTAATTCATCATTGATTCTCTTAAGAACCTAAAGGGTACTGAATTTTGTTGTTTTCTTGAATTTTTTTTTGTTCTTTTGTGGATATTTAGGATTGTAGAGAGTGTTGGAGAGGGAGTAACAGAACTTGCACCAGGAGACCATGTTCTTCCTGTGTTCACAGGGGAATGTAAAGATTGTGCTCACTGCAAATCGGAAGAAAGCAATATGTGTAGCCTTTTAAGGATTAACACTGACAGGGGAGTTATGATTCATGATGGACAATCAAGGTTTTCCATCAATGGAAAGCCCATTTACCATTTTGTTGGGACCTCCACTTTTAGTGAGTACACTGTGGTTCATGTTGGATGTGTCGCGAAAATTAACCCCCTTGCTCCTCTTGACAAGGTCTGTGTCCTTAGTTGTGGTATTTCGACAGGTATAGACGAAACGATGATAAATTATGTTAGTAGTTTTTTCAAAGGGTTCAGTTGTTAATTGTTATGCTTATTTTCTAGGCCTTGGTGCAACTTTGAATGTTGCTAAACCAACAAAAGGTTCAAGTGTGGCTATATTTGGACTGGGGGCTGTAGGCCTTGCTGTGAGTATTGTACTTATTGCAAATAACTTCCAATGATCTGTCATTTTCTGATCTGTTATTTCCCATATATATGTCACTTTAAGGAATCTTACAAATGATATGATCTTATTTGGTCAGGCTGCAGAAGGAGCAAGAATTGCTGGTGCTTCAAGGATAATTGGTGTTGATTTAAATGCTAGCAGATTTGAGCAAGGTAATTAAGTTGTGCCTACACATGTGCCTCAATATTTTTCACTTGAATCATCAACATTCTTGATCCATTATCTTATTTAATTCCTTCCTTATTACTTGTCTCGTTGCGAAGTAATTCATCTATTTTACCTCTTTTCTACAGCTAAGAAATTTGGTGTGACAGAGTTTGTGAATCCAAAGGACTATAGTAAACCAGTTCAAGAGGTATACACATATTTCTTTAATTCCATAACAGATCAATTTCTAAACAACCACCATGAGTTAAAGTTGATCATCTTTTCTTGGAATCTTGATTATTTGGTTAGGTAATTGCTGAGATGACTGATGGCGGAGTCGATAGGAGTGTGGAATGTACTGGCCACATTGATGCTATGATTTCAGCATTTGAATGTGTTCATGATGTATGTATTTTCATTAAATTACCTTAGTATATGTTCTTGTTACTACATTAATTTTAACGAACCTTGTGGTAATTAATTTCAGGGTTGGGGAGTGGCTGTTCTTGTGGGAGTACCCCATAAAGAAGCTGTGTTCAAGACACACCCTATGAACTTGTTGAACGAAAGGACTCTCAAAGGAACATTCTTTGGAAATTACAAGCCTCGTTCCGATATTCCTTCCGTTGTTGAGAAATACATGAATAAGGAACTTGAATTGGAGAAGTTCATCACCCATACACTCCCATTTGCTCAAATCAACAAGGCTTTTGATTTAATGTTGAAGGGAGAAGGCCTCCGTTGCATTATCACCATGGAGGATTAATCGAGCTTCTTAGTCACTACTCTTTGGGAAATGTCCAATAAATTCTGTCCATTGTCTTATTTTCCTTTGTTTGTTTTGGTGATTGAGTTGTAACATTCTATCCATGTCTCTTCTTGCTTTTTGCTAACAGATATGCTTTGTCCTTCACATTGCTATTTCTGTTAATTCTAAAAATTGTACTCATTCCTTTATGTTACTATCTAGTATTGTCCATTGGCATTTCACATATTTTTCAGTCCATATATTAGTTGGAGTAACGCCTGCCTCAGCCGAAAAGAGAAATTAAGTTTTTGTTATTTTGAAGGGAAAAAAAAGAGACATGAGAGAAGCTGAATCTTGCTTTCAGTCTTTCTACAAAGTCATTTGTTTCCATGACTTGCCATTAAAACTTCATAGTGAAGCTTCATATTGAGCATGGTCGATCAATTGCCATTAACTTTTGTAAAAGGAGAAGCTTCATGACAGTAATTAAATGGTATTGTAAACATGGAGCTAAGTATATTTACAAGGAAAATTTTCAGACTTCCTACATCAATCTATTCAGTTTCATGAAATAATAATTGTATGTGTAAGAATAAATCACGAGGCAAGAACCACATTGCGTACCTTTCTAGCGCAACGAAAGATTGTTGAACTCACCCCCGAAAAAGTTACTCCAAGTTGAACTTCGATTCACTAGGAAACGAAGCTAATTTTCACGAACTAAATGCCTTTCGAATGTACGTTAACATAGCAAAATCGGAGAAAGGTTTTCTTCTTGAAAGAAGAAGAAGAACAGAGAGTTGATTTTCTTTTTCTTAAGAAGAGCGTTCCAAGAGATTAGCAGAAAACTGATTTGCCCATTTCTTAAATTAACCCCGTTTGGCAGTAACTTCTCTTCAGAGATAACTTCTATCCTTATCCTTTTCAAACGGGTCGGGTCAACCCATATGGAGCGTCCCGTGACCTAGTTTAAATATCCAATATCTCCCACTTCACTCATTATGGGCTAGACCGAATTCAGTATTATGTCACTAACACACATAATTCCTATTGGCAAGTAGTTCGTGCAACCTGCGAGCATCAAGAGCTTTACCTATTAAGAATGTACAAGAGCTCCACGTAGGAAATCAATCAAATTCGAAAAGACTTCACTACCAAACATGAGGATCTTATTACTCGAAATACCCTAGATATCATTTGCTACTCCAGTAGCTAGTTATCCGATCCCTCATCCTCAAAAAGAGGTGAACTCGAGTTCATATATAACTTTATCCACAATTACATTTGTTACCCTTATGGTAAGTGTAATGGTCGACCTGTGAATACAAGTTAAATTATTAATTGTAGTTGTCTTCCCTTTATACTTGAAACTATCCATCCCTGATTAATTGCTTTCCTAGACATGCACTGCATTGCCGAATCACTTATAGCTATTAGTGACATGCTAAAGTAGCAACTCTGATATGTACTTCAAGAAATAGTAAAAGGTCAAAGGGTATTCCAAAGGAAAGTCAATATTACTTTCTGGGTCGCACACAAAGAAGTTAGGATCCATTCCCCATTAACCCATTGGTCGTTTAGCACATGTGGTATGAAACATGTGCTACGATGTTCTCACCTTATATTGGCGCGTTTGTCTCATTACTTTACTCATTCAACACCGTATAGATCTTGGTCTAGACACCTCCAAATGTCTAACCCGAGTTTTCCTTTTAAAGAATCCTCAAATCCAACTGTTAGAATATGTAAAATATATTCTGATTAGTAAAATATATTTTGTAATATTTTGTAATCTTCATTTTAGGATAGCATATGTTAGTATTATTTAGTGAAATTAGTTCCTAATCGGGTAGCCTACAATTATGGTGTAAATTATGTATATCAACCCATTCATGGGAACAATATTATTGAAGGAAAACATTTTCTTACATGGTATCAGACTAGGTTCTCCTAAAAACCCTAGCATCCTAAAACCCTACCCCTCAGCCGCCAACCCCCTTGGCCGCCGACCCCCTCCCTCCCACCCTCTCTCTTCGTTTTCCTCCTCTTCTCCATGGCTGACACCTCCAAGTTGCATCCTGCGACTACCGTCACCAATATCAAATCATGCATTCCTATTGTGCTTGACTACGAAGGAAGCCACACAATAACCGGCTACCCTCTTCAAGCTCCATTGTCGTGCCAACTTCGTGATCGACCATATCCTACTCTCTCTCTCCCACCGTGCCACCACTGGCCATCGTTCCAGCCCGAGAAACTTGTCGCTAAGGCACTATGGGAACGGCCGGACGACATTGTTCTGGCAATGGATTTACGGCACCATATCCAATGATCTTTCTTAACACGATCATTCATCCGGCCAGGACACCGCCGAGGCTGGGGACCGCCTTGTTCATCTTTTTCAGGACAATAAATCGGCTAGGCTCTCGCTCTGATGCGAAGTTCACCAACACCAAAATTGGTGATTTTCCGAACGTGAAAGCCTACCGCACCAGTCGAAAGTTCTGCAGCACAACCTTTGCCAACGTCGGTCACAAAGTTTCCGACGAACGACTCGTGCTTCGCCTTCTCGCGAGGGTTGTCGACGAATAAAGACTTTTCGCACAACGGTGCAAAGACCGTACTCCTCTCCCGTCTTTGACGTTGTCCCGCCGATGCTTGAGCTTGAGGAAGACAGCGCGCCGAGGACGCCATTCACGACGCCGCTCAACCGTCGCTCTTGTTTCCCACAACGTTACTTCCTCGCATTTCTCGGTAATGGACAGCCCTACCCTGAAAATAACGCCCACAATCGTGGCACTTCGCAATCGTGGCAGAAAAACAACCGCTGGGCCGCACGCGCAACCGCAACAACCGCGCGGGCCGCAACGGACAAAGGGGGCGGGGGGGCACGCATCACCGCACAAACAGAAGAGCAGCGCAAGGGCCGCGCCGCCCCGTCGTGGTATTATCCACCATGGCGGCAGCTTGGGGGCCACGGTACCCGTGGGCCACCCCACCTTGTCCCTACCCTACGGCGGGATGGCAAACAGCGCCCCGGCGGCGGCGAACGCGTCCAACCCCTCGCAACAGGAGTTCTTGGTCCTCGTCCTCCGCGCCGTTCTACTCACCTGCCTCGTCATCACATGGGCGTATGCGCCCGCGCATATTGATCAAGCTATGCACACAATGTCGTCGAATCCGCCGATGACAAAGGAATTGGCATACGGACACCGGAGTCACATCTCATACGACCAACCCCAAGGTACTCTCTCGTCTTATTATCAATTGAAAAATAATGGCATTGTTGTTGTAATGGTAGCATGATTCCAATTCGTGGTTATGGTCAAGCTTCCTTCAAGTAAATCCCTCTTTAAAACTCGAAAATGTCCTACATGCACCTAAACTCATCAAAAACCTTATTTCGTTCGTAAATTTACCATGATAATATAATCTTCGTTGAATTTGATCCCTTTGGTTTTAAGGAAGGATTTACGACGGGGAGCAAAACTCATGAGATGAGAGTTCGGGTGATCTTTATCCATTCTTCCCAAATTTTCGAGCCATCTCGCCATTCGCACCATCCGCTAGCTGTCATCTCTCCTCATATCCGCACTCCTTGCCAGTCATCCAGGGATGTTATTCTTAGTTCTTTACGTAGTAGTAATTTGATTGAATGTAATAAGGCTCGAAACAATGTTTGTCATTCTTGCCCTCTCGGGGAAATTAATTAAATTGCCTTTTTACGACTCTCTTTCAACTACTACTATGCCCTTTGATATTGTTCACAATACGTATGGATCGCACCGTTCTTACCTCATCCAAATACAGATATTATGTTTTATTTCTTGACAATTACACAAATTTTCTTTTTGGACTTTTCCAATCAAAACAAAGTCCTGTGTTTATGATGTTTTCGTCGTTCGAAATTTCATATCGCACTCGCCTTGAAAAAGAAATCAAAACTTTTCAATGTGACAACGGGCGTGAATTTGATAATGGTCCTTTTCATAAATTTTGTGAACAAAACGGGATGTGTTTCCGCTTTTCGTCCCCACACTCCCCCCCAAAACGGTAAGGCGGAACGGAAAATAAAATCGATCAATAATGTTGTTCGTACACCCTCGCCTACGCATCTATGCCCCCCCTCCTATTGGGCATCACGCTTGGCCATGGCCACGTACCACACAATATTCTCCCTTCTAAACTCTTAGCATATAAGACACCCACTCACATTCTTTATCAAAAGAATCCATCCTACTCTCATCTTCGAGTTTTTGTTGTCTATGCCTCTCTTTCCTCCACACAAATTCATAAGCTACACCCAGTCCACCTACGTGTCTTCCTAGGATACCCTTCCAACCATCGGGTACAAATGCTATGACTTATCGAGCCGAAAAATAATCATAGCTCGGCATGTGTGGTTTGATGAAAATTCCTTTCCTTTTTCACAAATGCATACTCTATCTCCTACCTCATATGATTTTTTGGATGATGATAATTCTCACCGAGAATCCACTTGTTGCATGACCAAGGCCGCCGCTTTCCCCAATACAGCCTCCTCTCGTGCAACCCACCACCCGATCTCCCCTACCTCTTCTCCTTCATCGCCGATCGCCCACAGCCACCGCCCTCCACCGCCCCCACGGGCGCTTCCCCGCCGCGCCCTTCTCCCACACTCCCCCCACCACGGCAAGCCCCCCCTCCCTGCCAGCCACCCACCCATGCATCGCATGACTACACGTAGTCAACATGGAATTTTTAAGCCCAACTCAAAGTACCATAATCAAGCCTTAAGTTGTCACCACCAATTCCATCTCCCCCATTCCCAATCCCGTCGGTGCCCTTAATGATCCGAATTGGAAGAATGCTATGCAAGATGAATATAATGCTCTTATTGATAGTAAGACTTGGGAGTTGGTCCCTCGTCCTCCAAATGCTAATATTCGGTCTTTATGGATTTTTCGTCATAATAAGAAATCTCGACGGTTCTTTTCGAGGCATAAAGCCTCGTCTTCAGAAAGGTGATGGTGTCTCAACGGGGTGGTGTTGATTGTGACGAGACGTTCATCCGTGGGGTCAAGCCGCAACTATCCGTGTGGTTCTTACTATTACTTTATCTCGCTCTTGGCCCATTCACCAAATCGATGTAAAGAATGCTTTCGTACGGCAATTTGAACGAGATCGTCTATATGTATCAACCTTTGGGGTTTCTGGATCCGCCCGTCCGATCATGTTTGTCTCTTGCGTAAATCTCTTTATGGTTTGGAAGCAGCACCTCACGGGCTTGGTATCGCCGTTTTGTCGAATATGTGGCAACCATTGGTTTCTCCCATAGTACATCCGACAACTCTCTCTTCATCTTTTGTCGGGGAAAGATATTGCTTATATTTTGTTATATGTGGATGATATTATTCTAACCGCATCTTCTTCGTACTCTCTCGTACTTAAGATCATGTCCAAATTAGCTACGGAATTTGCAATGAAAGACTTGGGTCCGTTGAGCTATTTTTTTGGGGATCGTTAGCCTGTGGACAACAATAGCCTCTTTATGTCTCGCAGTTCTTACGCAGTAGGATATTTCGCTTGAAAGGCATGGCGGCCGGCTGCAAGCCGCCCCACCCGGCTGACTCAAAGGGCAAACTCGCCGCTTCTTCAAGCGCCCGTACGAGATCTTACGAAGTATCGTCGTCCGGTCGGTGCCTTGCAATACTTGGACATTCACTTGGCTCGACATATCATACGCCGTCCAACAAGCTTGCTTGTTTACGACGACCCCAAGGTCCAAGATACGGAAGCATTAAAACGCATTTTTGCGTTACATTCGAGGTACGATTGACTTTGGCACACATTTATACAAATCCTCTCTGTCACTACCCATCACATACGTACGTCGATTGGGAGGACGCCCGTACACTCGACGCTCCACATCGGTTATCGTGTTATCTTGGGATAACTTGATTTCTTGGTCTTCCAAGCGCCAACCTACTTATCTAAGTCAAGGCCGTGCTGCACGCGAGGGTTGCTAATGTTGTCTCTCGAGTCTCGGATTCGTAACCGTCGTTGAACTCCATTGTCCTATTCGTCAAGCAACGTTGGTCTATCAGATAATGGGTGCCATTTACTCGTCCGGAAATCCCACAACATCAACGTACCAAGCATATCGAAATGGACATTCACTTTGTTCGCGAAAAAGGTTAGACGTGGCGAAGTTCGTGTCCTACACGTTCCGTCCCGTTATCGATTGTCGACATTTTCACCAAAGGTCTTCCGCGCGTACTATTTGATGATTTTCGCGATGCTTCAATCCGTTTAGACCTCCCGCTTCGACTGCGGGGGTGTGTTAGAATATGTAAAATATATTCTGATTAGTAAAATATATTTTGTAATATTTTGTAATCTTCTATTTTAGGATAGCATATGTTAGTATTATTTAGTGAAATTAGTTCCTAATTGGTAGGCTACAATTATGGTGTAAATTATGTATATCAACCCATTCATGGGAACAGATTATTGAAGGAAAACATTTTCTTACACCAACTTTCTGAAAACTCACATTTGGCTTACAAAACAATTCATAAGGATGTTGTAATCTATTAGTCAGAGCTCTAGTCAAGACTGATCATTTTACCAAAAGATATATATGACCTTGCACTAATCAAGGTTTCACTAGGTCTCGTCTCTGCACATTCCTTGACATCAGAGGTGATCGCCCGTGTGACAGAGCCGCTCTCGCGACTTATTCGACACACTTATATCATCCACTAGGATATCATCACATGTATATAAAATATCAACATAATTTCAATTATAATTCATTGATGAGTACGCTACTGTAACCAAAATATCTTAGAATGCATGAATTTTTGCATACCCTTCACAAACCTAGTATTACATCATATTTCTAAAACATCTCTAGATATTGATTTATAAGAGGATCAACTATCATCTTTGAGTAGGTATGTATTGTAATGTTATTTCTCCACTTGCCATGATGTCTCATGAAGTTATATGTACTTGAAATCAACTTGTTTAGTCTTATTATGAAACTTTGGATCCTTTGTATGTGCAATAGCCTCTTACTATCACAATATAAAATTATGGAACCCTGAGAATCCTTTGCAATATTAAAATGCTCAAAGAATCCTTAATCAAACAACTTCTTGTACTACAGATGCACAAGCCACGAATTCAGCTTTCATAGATGAAAGTACCGTGCAAGTTTATTTCTTACTTTTTGTGACATCATTAGTAAGAAAACATAGTCAGAGGTCGATTTTCTATCTTTTCGATCACTCAAATTTACCAACATCCGTATAACCGCTAGAGTAACCGATCCACTATAGCACGCTTAAAATTTGCAATTCCTTTCAGGTATCAGAAAATCCTCTTCACAGCTTTCCACTGATCTCTTTCAGGATTGGATTGATACCAACTACCAGACCTATGGCATAACAAATGTCCGAACAAGTACACATCATAGCGTAAATCAAGCTCCCGATAGCACTTGAATATGGAACTCCACACATGTCTTCCTTTTATTTTTCAGTCTTTGGACACAGATCAAGGCTCAAAGTTTCACCTCTTGCCATAGGAGTATCCACGGGTTTACAACTATTCATTTGAAAGCGTTCCAAAATTTTCTTTATCTATGTTTCTTGAGACATACTCAAAAACTTTTCTGGAATGATCTCTTGAATCTTAACACCCAATATATAGTCAGATTCACATGTCTTTCATGACAAATAACTTTGAAACCCATGACTTGATAGTTTTCACATACTTCAAATTATTTTCGGCTAATAAACTATCATCCACATAAAGAAAATGAATTAAAAACATTCTATTGGACTTTTCACATAAATTCAATGGTCTTCATAGATCATGATAAGACTATATGAGATCACCTCCTTGTGAAATTACAATTATCATTGCCTTGGTGTTACACCTCGGAAAAATTCCATGTCGTTGCATAGTAAATAGACTAACGAAGGGCACGAAGTATACGATGTTTCAATGAGCGAGAAATAGTATTTAATGATCCTAATTGAGATTTCAAAGACATTCGAGGTAAGAGAAGAAAGTTCGTCAAGAAAGGCGAGGTATACGTGGTGTATCGGAAAGGATTCACAAAGTACCAAGTTAATGATGACTTAATGATGTCTTGGAGAAAATTTATAACGTCCCTTAGATTGTTAATGAGGTATTTAACAAGTGATAAGAAGGTTCCATAAGGATTGAAGATCAAACGAGTCGATGAGAACAAGTTTCGGAAAACTACATTTTACGGTCAACATACGGACCGTATAAAATATACTGGCCATATGCTAGGCCGTATGTTCTGCCTGCGAATGGCAACCTTCACCGGACCAATGATACGGTCGGACATACGGTCCATATAAAAGATACGAACCGTATGTTGGTCCGTATGTTCATGCCGGGACAGAGTTTAAGTTGATATAAGGAGGACTTAAGTTCATTATTTCATTTCATTTTCTCACTCCACACCTCAAGAACCCTCTAGAAAGCTCTCCATACTTCTTCCACAAGAACTCAAGAGAAATTCATGATCAATTTCATCAAACCAAAAGAATCAAGTGTAAGAAACTCATTAGGGTTCATCCAAGGCAAGAAATCCCATTGGAAGTGAACTAGGGTTTTGGCTCAAGTGAAGTATTTCCACTCAAGGCTCATTCTCACACTATCTAAGGTAAGTTTTATGATCATTCCATGTTGTTTAGGGTATTGAGGGGTTGAAAGACTTGGATTATGAAAGGAGATAGAAAATGGGTTACAAAGATGAAAATAATGAGATTTTAAGTTGTAGCTTGATATGAATCATGATTCTTGATAAATTGTGATTATAAGTATGTTATAAATGACATTAAGAACATGGGATAAGCATTATATGTGAGAAAATGTACTATTGTACTATGACCATGGTTATGGATGATTTGAAGTGAAATTGGGAAATATGGATAATGTAGGTGAATAAAAATTATTGCTTACGATGTTGTGAATGTTATTATAGACGTTTGGGAGTTGATATAAGCTATGGAGAAAGTTGTATAAACAAAGGAAATGCTGCCCAAATTTCTCTAGCTTTAGTTAAGCATGTCATGTGATTGATTAGCTAATGTTAATACGAACTCTCTTGAAGAAAGAAACGTGAACATTAGAGGAGAACGTTCAAGCGATAGAGTAGCTAAGCGAAAAGGTATGTGAGGCTAGTCCCTTCTTCCTAAGGCATGAATCTTATGACATGATTTTCCCTTATTCTCTGTGACCTTCTTACATTCCGCAATTTATGAGTCTATGTTCATAAAGAGCCTCATGTGAGATAAAGATAAGAGATACGTTATGAGTATGATAATGATGATGATGAGACTAAGCCTAAAGATTCTAAATCCCATGATATGATGCTTCTATAAAGCTAATGATCCTAATTATGATCCTTTCATGTTGTTCATTGTGCCCTTATATGATAATTCCTTCAAGGTGAGGCAGAATGCTTATGAATGCTCCATAATGAAATCGGGGGTTCACGACCTTACGTCACCCCGATAGATGTACAGTTGCCTTGAGTTTTATGCATGATTCATAATAAGTATATGATGATGATATTACACCGCGCCTATATGGCCGGGCAGACACCGCGAAGGGCAACAGTATATACCATGCCTGTAATGGCGTACACCACTAAGGGCGGCATGAGATGGTACCCGACGCAGAGGCTCGGACGCGGGCTAATGATTATCACACCGTACCTATATGGTCGGGCCGGCTTATACATATATGCATACATGATATGACGATGATTGTGAGAAGTAAGTCGGCACATTATTTCTATCATAATCGATGGTTACGGACAGTTGCTCCTTACTCGATGTCTCCTTATTTCATGGATGTATTATTATTGTCTATGCCTTACATACTCAGTACAATGTTCGTACTGACGTCCTTTTCGTTGGACGCTGTGTTCATGCCTGTGTGCAGACAGAGACGACGCGTGCATCCATAGTGACTACAGCAGTGCTTAGTGAGCCTTCCATTATTCGGAGGTGCTATTTTGAGATAGTATTTTTGGGTACATATATTTTGGGCACGACGGGGTCCTGTCCCGTCCACATGTTTAGTGTTATACTCTATTTTAACCTAAGTCAAAATAGTTTACAACATCCGGGTAATTCCGGGGTTATTTAAAGTTAAGGAGTCGCCACCTAATTATTTATGGTGAATTAGGGCACCTAAAGTTAATTAAAGTAATTATCTAAAGTTGTTTTTACTTTAAACGTTCTAAAAACCAAATGATTCTAGGTACGGGTTCAACTAATCTAGAGGGAAGGTATTAGGCATCCTCTAAATTTCATTAACAATGGTTAATCCGACCAGACTTACAATTAAATAGGCTAAGTGTAAATGTAATATTATAGAAAGGAAAATGGTTAAGTATTGCTAAAAGTTATGGACGACATAAAAATGTCATTAAAAATAGGACTCGTAAAAATAGTAATTTACATAAGAGAGTTTAATTATAAATAAACTAAAAGATAACAAATTGAAAGAGTTATGGTGAGATTAATATCGGTAAAGTTTAAGGTTTTTATAGGAAGACTATTAGTTTAATATAAATCATGTAAAGGTTGTTTTAACAAATGCAAGTTTCAAGTGTTGAGAAGAAAATAGTTGACTGATGCTAAATATGAATGGAAGTTATAACGCTTGTGTATACTAGGATAAAATACTAAAATCAAAAAGTGCAACAGTTGAATTACGCTTGTATTTGTCCAACGTACATGGGGCTCAATTAAATGTATCCTTTAACCGAAAATTTATCAAAGATTACAGTGGTTTGGAAATTCTAAAAATCTTGAAATCAACCCCTTTTGAAGCACTATTTCTGGAAAAGATTATGCTTTAATTCAAAAGTAAAATCCAAACCTTGTTGCCATTTATTATAGCTAAACTCGACAGCTCTGGCTAAACTCATTCAAAAGGAGATGCAACTGTCTTGTTAGAAAAGCTAAGATTCAAAGAAAATCAGATATTTTACTTAACTTAGAAGATAAGTTTATTAATTAAGTGCTAACTAATTTAAATGGACGAAAGCCCTATATGACTCCTCACAAAGATGACTAACAGAAGCCTAACACAAAACCAAATGAACAAAAAGCTTAGAATTCTAAAAAGGATTCTACCAACAACAAGCAACAGACATTCATGCCCAGATAATATGTGAGGAAACAACAAGTATATCACTTTATGATAGGGAGTTGAAAGAAAATTATGGCAGGATATTCCCCTATTTCCCCTAACTTTCAGATTCGTTAAGATAAATTCGGGGAAGCGAGAGGCACAGAAGGAAATGCAGATGCACACTCCAGGCTTATAGTGACGCCGAGTCTCAATCTGAGACTCTTCGGCTCCGGTGTTCATGAAAAAAAAGAAAAAAAAAAAGAAGAATTAGAGCAATGACATAATTTCACAACATATGAGATTTTATGAAAAAGATGACCAACATAACAGTGCATTTTAATATCCAAGACAAATCAAGTGACTGATGCATATATTGTGTATATTTAAACAGATTCATTAACCGAACAGCTCATTGGATGTATCAGGGCATTATGGAAAAGACAAAGAAGCTATAATATGCATAAAGGTAACCGGCTGGAGAACGCTGAACAGAATAACAAACAAGAGCAGCGGATTATCTCTTAGTGCTCCTCAATCTAGATAACCAAGGTTTCTCCATATATACGTGTTGGATTTTTTCAGCAATTAGGCAGAATGGAGGGTGTAAACAGATAGTATTTCAATTAATAGCCGTAAACAAATCTGGGCATAAAACAGTCGACATTCGATCATATAAGCAGGATTGTGGCATTTTCCTTTAAGCATATCAGTAGGCTACAGTAATCCCTCCCTTCATATAGATCCAGACAAGTATTCTACAATAGCATGCATGCATCTAATTTACCAAAATGCCCTCAGGCGAATGCGAACAGATTCGCTTTTATTAAGAAACGATCAAGTAGTACTCAGCTAGTATGTTTCGCCAATAAAGAAATTCCAAACATCCTCACAAAACTCAGCAGGTCATTCGTATAGATTTAAAGTGGTCAAAACTGAGTTTAGATATAGAGAATCATTTCCAGAATACATGAAGCAAATTCTCAACAAGTATTTCACGTGATATTTCAAAGAGAGGAAATACGTCTTTCATTCAGCAGGTACAAATATGGAAGAAGCATTTTGATGCCTGAACACGACTTTTAAAATTTAAACTTACATGTTGCCAAACATTCCAGAATTCATCGAAAATCTAAAGGGGGTTGTATTTCTTCAATGAGCTGAATGATTTTAACCCAAGAGGTAAACTAAATAAGCAGACATACAGTGTGCGCATAACAGACATAGCAAATATGCTCTTTTTTTAAAGTAGAATAATCTTATTCATGAAGCCATCAAACAGGGCCATGTACAACTACTAACTAGCCATCTTGTTTTATTCAGATTGTCATCTATTGTTTCGGACAGAATTCAAAAGCCAACGCTAAACTCTAAAATCCAGTTTCAATTAAACATTCAATTCAAAAAAAGGATCAACTTCAGCAAATGTGCATAATACTCGACATGTGCATTCATGTTCACAGAATTACATTAAGCCAAGGAAAGCAACGGAACTGCAAACGATACGTTTTATATTGCATGGAAATCCATCTTAACAGTAACGAACAACAAAAATAGACATAGGGATACTCATTTTACCTCTTGTGGGTGCAGTGAACTAAGGCGACGAGGTCTCGAATCTACTTTCTCGTATTGATAGATCCGAACTTCGAGCCAAAATAAGGTCGATTGAAAGTATTGAGGGTTTAAGGAACTAAAGTTTTTGTCTTTCTTCTTAGATGAATCGAATAAAAAAAGCAGAACCCGGATTTTCTCTTTTTTTTTTTTTTCTCCTTTTCGGCTAAGAACTTAAGATGATATTTATAGGTGAAAATTAGGGTTTTTGATTTTTGAATTCACGATTTTTGGCTCCAAACAAAAACTAAAAGAGCCATTTGAAATCCAACAGTCTAAAGTCGATTTTGTTTCAGAGAATTCAGACAGTACTTTTGGCTCTTTGTATTGACCAAATTACTGAAGATAGGAGAGAGGAAGTTGTTGCACGAAAGTAGAATGGCAAAGCTCTGCCATTGTTGAGAAAAATCGATCTTTGTTGAAAAGAGGAAAAAGGAGAAAAACGACACGGTTTGTGGTGGTGAAAGGGAATTTGGGTTTTCACTAGAAATGTAGGAGAGAGAAAGGGAGAGGCATGGCGTATTTGCACGAAAATGGGTCTGTTTTTGGTCTGCCATGATTGATGAAGCTTTGTTCGCTTGCTGGAAATGGAAGGAGAGAGAGTGGATGATGATGCGGTACGGAAGAGAGAGGTTAGCGATTTGAAAGAGAGGAGAGATAGGGATTAGGGTAGATGAATAAAATAGTGGGCTGGGTCGGGTGTTGTTGATATTGGGCTGGACCGGGTATTGGGTTTAAAAGGTGGGCTGGGTGAATTAAACATATGGGCTGGTTTGAAATATTGGGGGTGAATTAATTAGAGTATGGGCTAATGATCTGGCTAAAAATACTGGTCTTTCCTCCTTACTTTAATCATTTTTTGGGCTTCTAATTTAATAACTAGTATATTATGTGCTATGATAATTAATGATTAATATGTAGAAAGTAAAGAACTTGATAAAGTATAATCAATTTAACGAAAATAAAATGATGACGAACCCTTTTGAAATTTGTGATAAAGTGATGCTAGTAATAGTAAAAAAAAAATGAAAATAATGACGTTAATAGTGAAAAATGTTTAGATCTCCAATAAATTTAGAAGCCCGAAGAAATAAATTAGAATAAAGGAGGGACAAAATTGGGTGTCAACAGATACCCCTCTTCGACCGGAAACGATGTAAGAGTTTTCGGGCGAAGAAGTTGACGTAGTAGCCAATTTTGTTCCGACCAACAAATATGAACTTGAAAGAACTTGAGAAAATATAGGTTAGGAGAGCTGGTGGAAAATATTATGAGATAGAAAGAGTTATGGTCGAACCACGGTTTTGAGTTGCCTACATGTCTCGGGTTTCGTGAGAATCAAGTTGTATGCAGTTCGAAAGAATTGGATTGATACCTACGCTACGCTTTTTGCCCCAGTGTTGAATTATGGTAGGACCGGGATATAGTAAAATTACAAGATTGTGAAAAGAGTTGATTGAGTAGAGTTTTAGCGGTGGATATGAAAGAGAAATTAACCTACGTAGCACGTGTTTGTGGACATAGGCGGAGTTGAGTTCGAGAGTAGATCCGTGACCCTTGCTTGTGCGTTTGATATTCCTCTTCAGCAAGTTTGCCCCAGTTCACTGCATAAGATAAAGTTCCACGTTGTGCTGTGTCTCTATATATAGATTGTATTTTCTGCCAAAATCGAAATTCTTGTCAAAATCAGTAATAAAGTCTAGGATAAAGTTGAAAGAGTAAAATTTATAGTGAGTGTGGAAAAATATGAGTGCGAGAGTAAAGATGAAGCCGTGTGGCCAAATGTCGTCTCTAGTTGTCTTCAGGGATTTGTGTGATGTGTATGCCAAGGATATCTCCAGTTGTATTCGGAGATTTTAATGATAGTAATAAGGTCTCCGGCTGTCTTCCGAGACTTGATGATAATATCTGTGGAATTTTAAGGTAAAGTTGTCAAAGTAGGTAAAGTGGATGATAAAGTAAAGTAATAAAGTAGAGAGTAAAGTAAAGTGTAGCCATTTGGCTTATGCAGATGAGGCTGTATAGCCATGTGACATCTCCGGTTGTCTTCGGAGACTTGATGAAAATTCCCGTAAAGTCCGGGGTAAAGTCATAAAGTGGATGATGTCTCCGGTTGTCTTCGGAGGCTTAATGATGCAGATTCCCGTAAAGTCCGGGGTAAAGTCGTAAAGTTGGTAAAGTGAATGATAAAGTAGAGGGTAAAGTCATAGTGTAGCCGTCTGGCTTATGAAAGTGAGGCTGTATAGCCATATGATATCTCCGGTTGTCTTCGGAGACTCGATGAAAATTCCCGTAAAGTTCGGGTTAAAGTAGGTAAAGTAAATGATGTGAATGTAAATTCCCGTAAAGTTCGGGGTAAAGTAGGTAAAGTAAATGATGTGGATGTAAATTCTCGTAAAGTCCGAGGTAAAGTAGGTAAAGTAAATGATGTGGATGTAAATTCTCGTAAAGTCCGAGGTAAAGTAGGTAAAGTAAATGATGTCTCCGATTGTCTTCGCAGATTTGATGAAAATCCCCGTAAAGTCCGGGTTAAAGTAGGTAGAGTAAATGACATGAACATGAATTCCCGTAAACTCCGGGGTAAAGTTGTTAAAGTAAAGTGAATGATGTCTCCGGTTGTCTTCGGAGACTTGATGCGAATTCTTGTAAAGTCCGGGGTAAAGTGGTTAAAGTAGGTAAAGTAAATGAAGAATGTAAATTCCTGTAAAGTTCAGGGTTAAAATTGGTAAAATAAACAATAAGAATGTAGATTCCTGTAAAGTTCAGGATAAAGTTATTAAAATTGGTAAATGATAAAGTAGAGAGGGGAAAATAATAGTGTAGCCGTTTGGCTATTGATGTTGATGATCTTTGATGTAATCCTGATTTAATTCGCCTTCAGTCTCGACAACCTACAAAGACAGGTATACTTGTCAATAAAGTCATACAGTTATTGTGATAAAATTAGAGATAAAGTTGGAATGAAGCCGTTTGGCTTTAAGGCGAGGCCATAATGGCCAAGCGATGCTTTTAGCCGTGATCGATAGACTTGACTGTTGGTCTCGCGGTCTTTTGATTCCTGCACTCAAAGAAAAATTCTTAGTTTGGGAGGGGGAAGTTGATTCGTGTTGACTCGAAGCTTGACGTTGTTGGCGCTCCATTCGTCCTGTTTGTTTGGATCTTGTGATCTCCGTTCAAGCCTCGGTAGATGAATAGTAGTGAAACAATTGAAAGAAAGTGTTTCATTTGAAAAATATATATTTAAGCGTATGTATATAAGGAAAGATATATATGTAAATATATGTATGTAAGTTGTAAAATATTTCTGCCAACCTCAGATTGTGACACAATTGGAAAGTCATTTGTCTATACTATTTCCTGTCTGGTAGTCTTAATCTTGTCGATGTCTAACTCTATTCTTGTCTAATCTTTCAAAATATGCCCCAGTTTTGGCTCAGAAGGATGTACTAAACTTATGTTGTGGTGTGACCGAACCTTATATAGGTTGCCTACGTATCCCGCCAAAGGAATCAGGTCAGAACGTAGTTCGTAAGGTACATAAAAATGGTTTGAAATTTTTCTAATAAAAGGACCGTACCCGATATGGATTGCCTACGTATCCCTTTGAGGAATTAGGTCGGCGTAGTTCTATTACGTAAACGGTAAAACTTTGTTGGGCTTTCTACCTAAATATGTTTGACCTGTATGTTGATGGTCTACGAATCCCGCCGCGGGAATCAAGCTAAGCGTAATTCTCCTTGTATAAGGATTTTGAGTTTTCTGTTATAATGCAACCGAACCCTATGTGGGCTGCCTACGTATCCCACCACGGGAATCAGGTCAGCGTAGTTCGTACGTGTATTAAAGGAGAGGTTGCAAACTAGGTTGTCTAACCTAATGTCATCTTTCAATGTCTTCTACGATTTGAATAACCCTCGTGTTTACGTCGTTGTCTATCGGCTACTTCAGTTTCTTCCAAATGGAATCTTGTTTCTTAATTTCTTTATTATTCTCTCGAGACGTATGTTGTCTATTTGTTTATGTCACAATCATAGAGTTGGCAGTTTTTATAAATAAAGTAGAAAATAACAATAATAGATGATTGAGGAAAAATCAGAAATGCATTCATAGTTTTTGCAATTTAAGCTTCCAAAAGATGAGGCGAAACAACAAAAGTTTTAGAACACAATTCAAGCCTCGATTTTAAAATTGTGGTATCTCAAAGTTCACTACATGTTCAAATCTACCAAGACTCATAGGCAAACCGGGGAGGAGTACAAGTCCAATTCTTTAGAGTTTCTCTGGTTCGGCACCCCGGATGGTCGGTGTCTCGGTGTTGTAAGTAGTGTCACACCCCATTTTAACCCGGGGTCAAAATTAGGAGTATGACATGTTGGTGATTCCTATTTATTCTGTTTTAAGGAGTCGCCACCTAATTATTTTAACGGTGAATTAGGACACCTAAATGTTAACTAAGGTAAAGTTAAAACTAAACCTCTTGTTAATAATGCAGCAACGATATGATTCTAGGTAAGGGCTCTATATTATCACTAAAGGGAAGGGGTTAGGCATCCTTTAGAATCCGTTAACTTACGGTTATCCGACCAAACTTAGGTTAATTAATTAAGGTCAAAGACGCAAATATAATATCTAAAATTTAAGAAAATGGCTTGTAAATATTGCTAAAATTTTAAAGGAAAATGTAATAATGTTATCAAAAACAAGACTTAGCGAAAATAATAGTTTGCATAAAAGATGTCAAGTAAGATTTATAAATACCGTAAAGATTTTAAATGAGAATATATAATAATGCTATAAAAATGAGATTTGCGAAATATAATAATTTGTATATAAGCAGGCGAAAATGCCGATTTGTGCAATATTTAAAACAACCCGAATGATGAGATATTAATTGATTTTGCGATTTGAGAATATATCAAAATAGCTAATGTGAATTTTCTTTATCCCTTTTATCATTCCTTATTAAATATATTTAGCTAAAAATATGGGTGATTAATTCAAACTTGAAGAGTTATTTATAAAATATACTAGAGTTTATATTTACATATTAGTGACGTTTGAAATTTTAAAGTAGTAAGGATAAGTCATGATTCCCTTAGCTCAAATATGTAGTCACGCTCTTTTGAAAATCAATTAATCTAATGAAGATAAATACTATAAGTATTATAGATAATTTTAACGTAAAAATGAAAGAGGGTGAAGCTTATGGCATTAATTATTAGTTTAACTACCCATTACTAAACTAAATCCCATTAGTTTGCTAAGGTTCATCTAAATGGAGAAAATAAAGCAAGATAAAGGGTTAGTTGCACAATACAAGTTAAATGCACAAAATAAACTAAAAGGGGTAATAAGTATCGAATGGGCTAGCCCGTTTGGGGACTGCTGGACCCATTTTCTGTTGGGCTTTGGACCAACAAATTTTTTTATATTGACTGCTGCAGCTGTTCTTGTCTATTGGGCCTTGGCCCAGCATTTATGTTTTTCCATTTTGCTGTGGACAGGGATGGACCGAGAGAAGATTTCGTTGGGATTTAGGCCAACATCGGATGCGGAAGAAGAACAAGTCCCTCGAACTCGTATATGAGGTTCATGCATAAAAAAATATATGAGAGAAAAAGATTAGTATACGATCAATAAGGCTCAAACATGTAAAAATACAAATTCAAAGAAAACTCCATAGATTATATATATATACACACACACACACACTCTATGTATATCTAAGTATATTTCATGCGCACACAGTCATAAGGACATACTAGATACATTAATATATATGAATTCAAATAAACCCAAAATCATCCCGGCATTTCATATAAATCTGATCCTACACTCTTGAACCTCCCACGAGACAGTTTTGTGGGCAGGACAACTACAAACCAATATTCCATAGTATATGCACTGAGTATAGCAATCTATGAGCAGCTCAATGACTTTAATTAACACTGTGGACTGCATATAGCTAGGCAGTGGTTGATTAGCAGACCAAACATTCGCATCAAATAAGTATGATCAATCCAAACTAAACATGATTGCCGGTTACTGAAATGTAGACTGGTTATTTGTATACTAACTAAACATGAGTGAAGATTTATTATAATGCAAACCAGAAGATAATCATCCACAGGGGATTCAACTATATTAAGATGCTTAGCAAGATAAGAAACGAAATCAACTGAACTAAACTAACACTAAAACTTATCAGAACCAACTTTGTAGACTATGATAGAGGCATTAAGGATACCATATCATACTCAAGAAGATAACAGTACTCTTACCAGATTTCTTTCACAATATTCGATAAACTGCTCGTATGCTAAATATGACCAGTAATTAAACCTGACAAACACTATACCTTCGATCAATTAAATAGACTGACCAGATACCCACACAGAACTAAATTACTCACATAGATATTTCAAACCTATATGACTCCTACTTTGGCTGCAGGGTTCAACATACAACAAATTTTAGACTTCTTAAGGCCAAACCTTATTTTGAAATGCTACCTCTGTTGGACTAACTCTTTCTTTTAGATTCAGCCAACCAAATATCAAGTTCTAACAATGAACTTATCAAAATAGCAAATTTAACGAGACTCTGGATTTAGGATTATTTGCTATTGTTTTAAAATCTACGAACAGCATCTACCTGGAAAGAGAAGGGACATGCTTTGATATTCACCAGAACCCCAAAGACACTTTCACATAATTCATGAAGCAATATGGAACCTTGTAAGGTAAGACTAGTTTCAACAACTCAACTCCAATCCATACATTTAGAAAACACAAAGGCTAAGTTAATCAATACTGAAACAGATTACCATAAGGAGACAAATGTGCTAACTAGCTAAAACAAATTAGTGACACTACCCTAATAGCTTAGCCAATCACTATAACAAACTACTAACAATGGCACCAAATTGGCAATAATAACAATAAACTAGTCACATGGCTGATTACTGATATCTAAGCCAGTTCTAAATCAAAGAAAGGCATATCAAACTGGTGCAAAATGGGGAAGCATACAAGCACACATGTGATCTATTCATTTTCAATTTAAACTAAACTGGTGATCTTCCTTTTTATCAACATACCAGCAGCTATCTAAAGGAAGAGAATAAATAAAACACCAAACAGAATCTGTATGCATTTTTTTTAAAAAAACTGAGAGATATTGAGGCATAGGATACTGCACCCATACATAAGCTAAAGAATTCAGTCATCACAACATGGCACCAACAAACAGAGTGAAGGCTACACAGTTGAAGTATGGACAGGACTAAACATATACTTAATAGAATTTAATACCTAACGCATGCCCAATAACTGAACTGAACAGCCATCTAAAACAGACAGAACCTATTTCAAAACTCATATTTTATACACTCTATTGCATAACTGTGATTAGTCTAGTCTAAAGATTCCTTTGCCATATGTCTTTAATACAACAATCGTAGGAAACATCCCAATATTTTAACTTCTGACCCAAGACTAGACTGACTAAAACAGGGATATTACTGATTCTACTAAGCTACACTAAAATTAACCAACCGAGACAACAGACAACGTATGAACACATAAACACTTATCGAACTACCGGATTGAAATTAATTGACTAAAGGAGAATTGTTCACATGCTTAAACAAACTAAACTGAATTATCATAAATAGACATGCTTAACCACACAAGCAGACTAATACAGAAACATATAAAGAGGCTTATCCAAATCAACACTAACACATGATTAATCTCAGGACCTATAGGCAAACAAAGATCAACTTAAAGCACCTGGTTAATCCAAACTTACATGTAAAGCTGCAACAGTCCAAAACTGAACTAAACATAACTAAACATGTCTAATACAACTAAAATAACTACGAACAAAATCTGAAATACAACTAAGCAAAACAGATCACATAAACAGTTTCAAACATTTCAACAAATACTAAAAATAATTTTAAGGGAAGGAAATTTACCTTCTTCGGGTGCAGCAAAGTGAGGCGAAGGTTTCGATATCTACCTCGAATACTTGTCAAATCTGAACTTGCCATGCTCAGATTCAAAGCAACAACCAAGCAAACGAAAAAAAAGAAAAAAATATTTTAATATTTTGACTCGATACTTAGAATTATCACAACCACTGAAAACTAATCTTTTAGGGAATTCTGAGATGATTCAAAAAACTTGTTTTTTTTTCAGGGGAGATTTCCGATCTGTTTCTCTTCTTTTTCCTTTTTCTGGGATCTTAACAGCTCAAGAATTTATAATTTTCAAGGGGGTTTTTTGCGATTCGAAAGCCTTTGTTCTTGGGGAATTTCATGAATCCAAAAAGAACTCCCCTTTTTCTGGATCAGAAAGTGAGTACTTATAGGGAAATTTTAGGGTTTTTCGATTGACAAGAGGAGAGAGAGGAGCGGGGGGAACAGACGGAGGTGGAGGCGACAGAGGAAAGTGGAAGGGACAGAGGAGCGTGGGGGACAGGGCGTGGTGGAGAGGAGATGACGATGACGATGAAAGAGAGGAGAAAGAGAGAGGGAGAGCGTATGAGAGAGGGAGAGAAGAAAGAGAAGAGGGGGTGTCGGCTGAAGGAAAAATATGAAACCCTAAGGTTTCATATTTTGTTAAAAGGGTAGTTGGGCCGGGTCGAGTACAAATTAAACGGGTATGGGCTGGTCCGTTTGGGTAATTATTTGGGCTGGGGTGAATTAAAATGTGGGCTGGGAATAAAAATGTGGATTGGGGTGAATAAAATTGGGTAGTGGCTTATGAAAATTGTTTTTTGGGTTAATGCAAAATGTTGGAGGTGAATTGGGCTGTATTTGAACTAATAATAATAATAGCTAGTGCTTGTAATAGAATAATGAAACGTCGATATTGATAAGAGGCTAATAATTATAGTAAAAAATATAAATATTTTTTAATTTGTCAAAATATTAGAAGCGTAAATAGGTATTTCGGAGGAGAGGCGGGACAAAATTGGGTGTCAACAAGTAGTTGTAGTAGCAATCTTCGTTGGTGCTTCTTTTTGGATTGTTCCCGCAGAAGCGACAAAGGTTGATGGCATGATGGCTTTTCCCACATCTCCATCGTCTTCAACAGTGATCATATTCACGTTGGCATTTTCATGAGTAGGTAGAGGATTGTTTTCCACATTGGGCCGAAGCTCCGGTGAAGTTGGATTGCTCCTTCGCTTAATCAAGGCTTCAACTTTGTTTTTTGGCCGTAACAATCCTCGGTGTCATGTCCGGCGACTCCCGGAATGGTAAAGCAACGAAGCGCTTGGAACCATCAAACCATCTTGGAATAGGATCGAAATTTTCCCTTCAATCGGTTGTATCACGCTGTTGCTTTTAATCTTTCGAACAAGCCTGAGCCAAGGTTCGGCGAAAGTGTAATTACGGGTATTTTTGATGTCAGTGTTTGGACGGGTTTTAGGTGTAGCATGTGGTCGATTTTGGTAAGTAGGAGCTTGAACGGGTTGATATGGACGTGGATTTTGATGTGGAGGTGCTCGGGGTTGGTAGTAGTTTGCTTGGGCATTGTAGACAGGATAAGGAGATAGTGGAGTTTGGTAAGGTTCAACGTAATGGTAAGGGTAGAAAGGCGGTTGTGGATGGTTAAAGTACGTGGTGGCTTGGCTTGGCTTATGTCCTTGGACATTCATGACTCTATGACATCTTCTTTCTCTTTAAGCCACTGACAGAACTTGCATTGAATAGCCTTGTTCTTAACAAGAAGATCTGAATTTTCACCGATTTGATACCCTCTTCTAAGGCTTCTCCCATTCGGACAACTTACACGAATTTCGTACCATCATACCTATCATTTTCTCATAAAATATGCCAATCACGGCATTCGATGAAGGTAACGGTCATTTCTCCGTCATTCATCGGGGGTTGAACCACAGCAACTTCGACCTACGCGGTCGTACTCGCCGAACGACTCGGTCCGACCTCTTGGTTAACTTAGTCATATAGACTACGTCTGGTGTGATGTCGGTGTTAAACTGAATCGGTCCATAAAGTCTTGGGCCATATCACTCCAACCACGCCAGCACGGACGTCTTGTTGTGTATACCAGTGCAAGAGCTTCACCGATAAACTTCGCAGGAACAGTTTCATCTTTATGTTACGATCTCGACCTACTCCCGACCGGTTTGTCGCGGTAAGCCCTTAAGTGTGTATGGGGATCGCCGGTTCCATGAAAGTATCAAATTTCGGCGGTTTGTAGCCTACGGGTAAATCAACATCGTGTGAATGCACGGATCCTCATATTCTACACTCTTAGTTCCCCTAAGAACTGGGGGTTTCTCATTGCTTCTTTGAGGCTATGGATCTCTTTTAACTTACTTATATGTACTTGCCACACTTTTCTTCTTTCTCCATTTCTTCGTATTGATCTACTTGGGCTGGAACACGACCGTTCTTTGAGTTGGTATAGGCTTGTGTTTCCGCTGCGTATCTTGGGAGGAACATATTGCGTGTTAGGAGTGGCAAAATGTGCCCACTTGTATATCTTTGGGTTGGATAAGTTTGGACGATGGGAGTGTTTTGGACGGAGGTGGTGTGTTGTAAGCGGTGTTTGTAGGCAGTTGGTTTGGTGGGTTTAGAGGAGTAGTTGTAGGTGGTGGATTAGTGTTGGTAGGTAACGAAATATAAGGAGTGTGAACTTGTGATTGATTTGGTGGGTTGACGGGTGGTGGATTAGGAGTAGCGTAGGTATTGTAGGTAGGTGGTTGATTTTGTGGAGGAGTACAGGTAATGTGGGTGGGTGGTTGACTTTGTAGAGGAGTATAGACGGATGATGGATTTAGTGGAGGAAAGTTGTTGGTGGTGGGTGCATTATTTTGGTGAGGAAAGTGTTCGGGGGCCCTGAGATTCAAGTGATGGAAAACGAGGTGGATTTGGTCGCGACGGTTGGGTTCAGGAGGTGGACTTTGAAGTGTAACGGATAAGTTGGTCAGGTCCCTAACTCGATTTAGTTAACCACGTAGGTCCTCAATCTCTTGAGTCAGGCGGGCGATATGTTCGTCATGTTGCATAGTATTTCTATGTTGAAGTCTCGGGAGGATCGTTAGAGATTACGATGTTTTCCAAACCAAATTGAAACGGATGCGGTTGGATCAGTCATGATAATTTCTTTGCCTTGCACAACCCAGGTACGTCGAGGTAGTGATGACGTTTTCGACCTTGTGAGGTAAGGGTGGTCGGCCAGCTCGAGTGTCAACACGAATCAACTCTTTGGGAATAAACATAAAAGAAACATAAATTGCAAATGATGTTAGTCTCATTAAACTATCTAGGTAAAGTCATGATCACGTAGAGTCAAGTAAGTCATGTAGCAAATAATTCATCAAATAAAATCAAACAAGTTGTCAAATGTAAACAAACATATCAAACAATGACGCGTCACAATAATGTACGTGACCTCTTTGTGCCGAGGTAGGCCTAACGTTTGTCTGAAGGGTAAAATGTGCCATAATACGTCATTCCATTGCTTTTAATTAATTAAACGAATTCTATTTCCCAAAACAAATTACAAAATGTGATGTAATATTATTACATATCCAACGAGTACATAAAATGTTCCCTAGTCTAAATAAAGTAAACACAATTTTTTATGTCTAATTTCTAGCTCCGGTTGTGGTGTCAACTGATCTCCGTCATTTGTTGTACTCCGATGCAAGTCCATACACATGCATAAAAATGTTAGTTGGTCCCTCCCTCTAAAATTTAATTAATTAAAGCAAACGGTCAATATTTAGGCACAGTTATCCTTCAAACATACACACAAAGTATGATTAGTGTCACTTGGGGTCGTGAACCCACTTGGACGTTTGGGTAAAGTCATCTAATGGGCTTAATACGCCTTGGGTATTAAGTCTCTCTAGGTTATGAAATGTATGCTCTAATAAAAGCGATTGGTTTAGCTCTATCCTAGGTTGACTAAGAGTTGGTTTACTAGACGCAATGTTCCCGAGCGGACTACTCGAGTGAGCTACTCGGTCGCGGTATTCGGACACCCCGCGCATATGCCAACTCTCTAAAATTTGGGTTTTGAAAGAAAATTTGCGGGTGCACAAACACACCTCGCGTGTACGTGTGATAGTGTGAGTTTCCGGAAAGTGGAGAAAAGTGAAACGGAATGACAATTTATATCAAAGCGATGTGATCAAGCAGGTTTATATCAAACAAACAATTAATAGCATGTAAAAACAGTTAGTAGCAAATAGAGTAATTAAAGCAAGCATACAGAGCCTATTTAAACTAAGTCTGTCATGGTTAGAACCTAAATAATCCCAGTAGTGCTAAGTCGTTATACTCTATTTTAACCTAAGTCAAAATAGTTTACAACATCCGGGTAATTCCGGGGTTATTTAAAGTTAAGGAGTCGCCACCTAATTATTTATGGTGAATTAGGGCACCTAAAGTTAATTAAAATAATTATCTAAAGTTGATTTTACTTTAAACGTCTACGAAACCAAATGATTCTAGGTACGGGTTCAACTAATCTAGAGGGAAGGTATTAGGCATCCTCTAAATTCCATTAATAATGGTTAATCCGACCAGACTTACAATTAAATAGGCTAAGTGTAAATGTAATATTATAGAAAGGAAAATGGTTAAGTATTGCTAAAGTTATGGACAGACATGTAAAAATGTCATTAAAAATAGGACTCGTAAAAATAGTAATTTACATAAGAGAGTTTAATTATAAATAAACTAAAAGATAACAAATTGAAAGAGTTATGGTGAGATTAATATCGGTAAAGTTTAAGGTTTTTATAGGAAGACTATTAGTTTAATATAAATCATGTAAAA
>NW_026715731.1:0-19399 GCF_029784015.1 Lycium ferocissimum | reverse complement strand
GTGATGACTATTACCATGATATGTATCTATCATGACTTGTTGCAAAATATAAGGACTAATTGGTAAATTTCCCCACTTCCATAAAGGTAACTTTGCTACCTATTTTTCTTATATATCCTACTAAAGGTAAAGGAAATTTCAGATTTCAATTTTTGAGGGAGGAAAGCAACGCATCTGCATTTTCTTTCTTTCTAAGAATAGAGCAAACATTATTTCTCTTTGGAGAGAAAATCATATGGAATTGGGGCAGCAACCTTCTCTTGCACGAGATTCATTCTTATTTGAAATTACATATTCACATGAAGTATTTTAAATCAAGAACGTGAATTCTTTTGGCAAGCATCAACATGTTTTATTCTATTTTTAGGCGATTGAGATTTTTTCGAATCAAGTAAGGTGGAAAAAGATAAATTCTTTGGCATATGAGGTAAGAATTCTCTCACTAGACATATTTGAGTTATCCAAGACGTATCTACATTTGCTAGATGAAAGGAATACGAAAGTTATATCGAAAGTCTGATAAATTGTTATTATCGTATGGATTGTTTGGTGGCTGTTTGGAAACTTGTTATTGTTGTGTTGTTGTTGTTAATATTGTTGAGAAATTTTGAAAAAGATGGGGTTAAACTATTGTTTAATTGGACAAGCGAGCTTGCCGCTCGTCGCATTATTGTCCGAATTATTGAAACTATTTTTATATTGTCGAGGGCCGGATCGATGGATTAATTGTTGATGTTGTTAATTTGGTTGTTGGTATTGTTGTTGATGACTTGGCCGTGTTATAGCCCGTATTTTGTACGTTTGAAAATTTCAAAGTCGACGTGGAAAGTTAAGGGCGAGACCATTCTCCAAAATTTTTCTAATGTACAAGTTGGTTATGAATAATATTTACGAACATTATTAGTGTGGAAATATTGGGAAAGGTTAAGGGAAAAAAGGAAAGATTCGCAAAATGGATCATGGTAATATTATGGAAGCCTAGGGGTAAATGGTAATTTCGCAAATATTCAAGAAAATTCAAGAAAGGGCCATTATGGGCCGTATGGCATGTGTGGTGTGTGATATATTTAAACTAATGGGGATTAAAGTGTACAAAAGAAGACATTTGGTCTTTTTGACCATGTGAGAAATTCAAAGAAATTCAAGAAAAGAAAAGAAAACTCTAGAAAAAATAAAGGGAGGGCATGTGGCTATTTTGTGATTGGAGGGACCTAATATATATATAGGAGACATTTCATCTTTTAGTTGAAGAAATTGGAAAGAAAGAAAGCAAGAAGAGAGGAATATAGTAGGTATTCGGCCATGGCTCTCAAAATTGAGCCATGGGAAAGTGACTTAGAAAAATTATTTTCTTCCACTTTTCCTACCTAATGGAAGGCCCTCTACAACATGTAATAAGTGTTGAAGCAAGAAGAAGGCTTTTTGGTGTCATGTACCAATCCTAAACTAGTGGAAGTTGAAAGAGAAAGGTAAGGTTTCATCTCTTTTTTGTGTAATGGATGGTTCATATATGTGTAGGTTGAAGAAATGAATGAAATAAATGAAAATATGTGTATTGCATGTTGGTCGAATATATATATATATGTAGGGTTGAATCGAAATGATGAATTAATATTATTTACTAATTTGATTGTTGTGTTGTGGATGGTAGTTATAGCCGTGTGTTGTGCTACATGAGTTGGCGTGCATGTGTTGTGTTGCATGGAAAGAAATGGATAAATTTTACTTAGTCTTGTGTTGTTGTTGGAATGTATAGAGAGTGGAGGAAATGCATGAAAATATGTAAGAAGAAGTTGTGATAACCGAATAGTAGGTGGTTGGTAAGTTATGGTAAATTGACGAAATTTGACGTTTTAGTTGTCGTCGTTATGGATCATGTAATGTAGAATGAAGGTCATCGTTGAAATTAATATAGATAAATGATAATGAAATATATGGTTGTTGTTGAAGTTAAAGGTTTCGGATAAAGTGGCATGTTAATTGAGTGATTGGAATGTTATGTAAATTGAATTGAATTGAATTGAATTGGATATTGAAGTGTTGCTAGAATACTTGTTGGCATTGTTAATAGTTTGGCCGGGTTGGATTCCCGGATTGTTGTTGATTAAAATTGGCCGATCTAGACTCTCGGGGACGGTGTATTTATAGGGAGATCTTTCCAAATTCTACGGAACCATAAGTGAATGAACTTGAAAGGTTACAACAAGTATATGTCAATGAATCTAATGACGGTGATCTTCTTGAATGTAGACTAACAAGTTCGGACGAATAAACGTAGCTAGTAAGGCGCGGCGCGGTATGTTAAGGCTCGCCCTTTTCTTTCTATGGCATGATTCGTATGTAAGATTTTATAAATGCTTCCATAACGTTCTCTCATTTCAAAAAGTTAGAAGTAATGGTTCCAAGGTATAATTTCCTTCTTAAAAGTTTATAAATGTTTCCCAAAATATTCATTTTTCTCCAAAATCCAAGTTTTACGATTTTTGAAAGTTTTTATGATTAAAACAACGACTATGATTTGATGATGACAATGATGATGCCAGATATGAGAAAACGTCTATGATGAATATGTCAAGAATATGTTTTTACCATGAATACGACGATATGAAATGTTAAGCTATTTTTGGATAATGACTACTTTAAAGGTCCCAAGTATATGAAACGATGCCTTATGATTACTCGTTTTATGTTTTCCCATGATGACGCTCTTTCTTGATAGTCTCCCCTTATGATAATCGTTCCTCCAAGGAGAAGGCCGACCACGGTTATTCCATAATGTAATCGGAGGTTTCCGACCTTATGTCACTCCGATGGATACATGACTTTCTTTGAGCTCTCTGCGTGCTTATATGACAAATGTATATAAGATGTATATATGCATATGGGGGGGAAGGGATACATGGGGAATGGGAAGGGAAACATGTTTCATTGCCACTGGTCACCGGCTTATCATCCCGGACGCGGGATGCCCGGACGCGGGATTTATGGGCGAGCGGAGTATTTCGGCGCAATGTGGGGTAGCCGATCACTGTTTTGGCAGGATACTACATGATATACTATGACTTAATATGATATAACACAATATGATATGATATGATACGATACTATATGCTAAGACATGATATGACATAAGTTCTATTTTCTACGTCTATGAAAAGAAATGTTTTTTTTCTAAAAAGGAAAGACAAGCATGCATGATATCCAGCCAAAAAGGCATTCACATGTACAGGTTATCCTCTTATCTCATCACATGTTCTATGATCCCATGGTATTGTTGTTCATACTTATCTTCCTGTTCGTATTATTTTCATGCCTTACATACTCAGTACATTGCTCGTACTGACCCCTCTTCTTCGGGGGTTTCGTGTTTCATGCCGCGCAGTACACTCGGACAAGTAAGAGCTATTGCGAGAAGACGTTCAAAGTTGGTAGACTCCATTGTATTTGGACCGGCCTGCCCGGTCCGATTATATATCTTTGTCTTTGTTTGTTCGAGAGTTAGAGTTGCGAGCGAGTCGTGGGTCTAGAGTGTCAGCTTTAAAAAGGGTTCCACTAGTTGATGTGTTTTTATTATACATTATGTTACAGAGCCCTTATGTAAATAGACTGTGTTTAATTTGAGAAACGACAAAAAGATTTTGAAAATTTTACTATGTATTTTCCTTTCATTTGATCTAAGAATCCAAAGAGAATATGTGTGTAATAAGAGTCCGAGGGTTAGCTCGGCTCCGACTATGGGGTTGGGTGCCCATCACACCCTAGTAAGATCGGGGTGTGACAGTAGAGGTTGAATTCTCGGGGTTTGTCGAATTTAGAAAGGAAATGCTGTCCAAATTTCTATAAATGACGTGCTAGCTTAGGGTTGGATTCATAAGTACCTATAGCTAATGTTTGGTATCTACTGACGTTGTTGTAGATTTTGGGAAGCCCGAGACTTAAGTTTGGATTAGCTTAAGAAGTGGACAAGGTATGTAAAGCTATCCTTTCTTTCTTTTGGCATGTCTTAGATGTAAGTGATGTACGATATGAGCTTGGGGTAATTCCATTCATAAGTTCCGAGTGTGATTCATGATTCTTATTCACTTCTTGATGTTAGAACTTTTAAGGAAATTGAGCTATTGCCCCTCGAGTCTTCTATACGTTGGATAGTAGTTGGTATGTAAAAGTTCCTATTCTTAAAGACTCTACAATGACTAATGTCCTTGACTTCCATGAGCTGTTTCGCATTATCTTGATACATGTCTATGATTCCTGAGGCTCTATTTGATATAATTCATAGTGACATTCAAAGAGTACTTAACATGATTATCGCCTTTGATGTTCAAGTGTTAGTTCATTCTACTTATTCTATTGAGTCTCAGATGATGATTTAGATGCATATGGTTACTCACTACTCTGCTCGTGCATACTGTTATTACATCTTTCACCGAGTCCCGGGCCGGGTATGTTATCATGCACAGTTTCACTACATTATTCACCGAGTCCCTCACTAGAGGGCCGGGTACGTTATATGATGATATGATGATATGATGATACGATGATATGATTATGGCACCGAGTCCCATGATGGGCCGGGTACGGTATACGTGTACACGACGTTATTCATCGAGTCCCATAATGGGCCGGATACGGTATATGATAATGATATGCATGACTTGTTTTATAAGGCACAGGTACAGTGATGTCTTGATTATCATACTTGTCTCCTGGAATCTCTACTCGCTTATGATTTTCCTTAATGTATTTCATGCTTTATATCCTCGCACATATTTCGCATCGACCCCCTTTCTTCGGGGATGCATTTCATGCCCGCAGTACGTATATTTCGATTTGGTGATCCTCAAAGCTAGGACTTCTACTCAGCTGTCTTGTAGTGCTCCGTTGTTCCGGAGTCTAGACTTTTGGTGCAGATCTTTTGATGCATATATATATGTTTATCCAGGGGTACGGCGGGGCCCTGTCCCGTCATATGTCACTGTTGATACTCTTAGAGGTCTGTAGACATATGTGTGGGTCAGTATATAGATGTTGTTCACCGTGTTGGCATGATTTATGTTTTGGGACGTTCCCATTCGTAGTGGCTTGACCTTGTCGGCTTGCGTATATATATATATATGTTTTGGGATGTTGTATGTAGTGGCAGCCTTGTCGGCTTGCGTATGTATAGTAGGGATGTTCCCACACATTATGACAACCTTGTCGGCTCGTGTATTATGTTATCTTGAAATTGGTTATGACTCCTCAGGAGACAGGTTGCTTTGATATATATATATGACAGTTCCGAGACGACGTTTTGTTTTTATATGCTCCATATTATGTTTAGTTGTGGATTGATTGTAGCTAACAGGTGTGTATACGAGTGTCCAGCTCGGGCACTAATCACGGCCTACGGGGTTGGGTCGTGACATATGTGCCAAGAAATACTCTTCTTCCATATTACATCACCTTGAAGAAAACCCAGATTCAAATACACGATGAAATGGAATAACGAGATCGAAGCGGTGAGCAAAACCCGTAATATAATTAAACACCGTTGCTGCTTCAAATTAATTTGTTGCGTTGATGATCTAAAATAGGAATGAGCTAAAAAGTTTCTGAAATGTATAGCTTAATGTTGCCGCAATATGCCACATATGTTTCCCTTTTGGGATAGTTCCAAATTGGGCATAGTCCTACTTTACACATGTCAATTACACACTTTAACTGCAATAACCCACTAACTCACCCTCAATGCCACCTTTAGCTTAGCTACTGCCATGTGGCAGTCCACCAAGGCCCTTCATCCATTTAATCATAATTGATACTACAATTAATTCCTTACTCTCCCACTTTACTCCGATGTTTAATCAATTACCCACATAATTAATTCTTGATCTCAGTTCATTCAATATTGATCACTTCTAACACACTTCATATACTCATTATTATAATCATGTAGTATAACATAGTCCATAGCCTCATTTACCACACATAAAATATTATTTTCAATCATCGTCGTCACATTTTTTTGTCTTAAATCATTTTGGGATATTATAGCTTGGCCCATATTTCACTCAAATTAATGTTGAAACTCGACAAAACTTATTTTCTTCGATTGGTTTAACTTCTAATCCTTACGATACATCTGTACCATCACCCTAACCACCTATAAGCTTGAGGGATAACCTCGCTTCCGTTTCTAATGTCATTTAAATCGCACGCTTTCCAACGTATGAAAACATGGGATATAACAATTTCATGAGTGTAAACAAACCAGTCTTAGACTTGTAAACCCGATCCCAAAGATAGCAAACATGAAACTAAACATAACTCAAGTAGACTCAAAAGAAATCCATAGCAAACCACATAGATTCACAAAGTAAAACAGGATCAAACTACGCAGGTTTTTGATTATATCAGTTAAACATTACTCTTTCTGATTCTCTTTAAACCAGTCCAAAGAGGAATTTATAGGAATGAGCTCTAAATGAGGCATGGTTCAAGAAACTCCAGGTATGCCAATAGCTTACGTAACTAGAATAGTTAAATTAAACCAACTATTTAACACAATAAAGAGTCCTTTAGGAAAAAGAAAAAGAAGAGCTAACACCTTGCCATTTTTTAGAACTTTCAACACAGCTCATAATAATTCCCTCAAAGGTTCTACAGATTTTATCACTTAGCAAGGTCCCATAAGGTATATTCTAGCATAGAGGAACCCCAGCATATTGAGAAGATGATGATCATTTGAGTTTGACAAGAGACTCAAAGCCTAGTCCACTCCTTCTCAAGACCTAAGTAAGTCACACCTATGTGTCAAAAATGCCCTTAAATGACACCTCTTGAACTTTACATCCTACTTTGTTTTACTCAGGTGTGAACTATGAATAAACTAGGTTTAATTCATTTTAACAACAAATTTTCAAAGGAAGACTCAAAACTCTAGGTGTGAGGAGCACAAACAGTTTGAACAGATCACCAAATGAAGGTGGACAAAGATTTTCAGCACCAGTATTTAAAAGGGCTAAAACAGGTTATCATTTTTCTCAGTGTCCCATTTTATACAGATTCCCAAGCAAAAATAAACCAACGATTTTACATAGAAGAAAGAATGCAGCTAACTACTAAATTAAAGTCATAAATATCATCTAGGACTCTTTAATTAGAATTCTCAAATGACTCTGTGTACTAGGTGGCCTTTTCCTTGTAATATAGTAATGCTAAGTTAGCTATCTGAGGCAAAGTTTAAACAAAAGGTATCCATTCACCTACACCCTTACTTTGCATATATATCAAAAGACTATATAAATGTGAAGCTATTTGAAAATTCTTCGGGATTAGTCAATGGATTGATCGCTTTGTTTAACCAAATGACTAGTCAAAATGCAAGACTCTTAACTATTATGACAATTTTAATAGTAAGCCAGTTGACTAACACAAGTACCAAACAGGACTTAAAATCATAAGACACCTGTCACGACCCAACTAGGGCCGTGATGGGTACCCGAGGCTAACCACCGAGCACCACTCATTCTATTACTTATCCTATCTTCATTCATATTTCTTATCATTCATAATAATAGAAAAACGACTTTTATTTAAAATATGTTTACTTTATAAACATAAGCCTTCCGGCTATCAAAATAATATATATGCATGCATGTACATAAAGACTGTGAGACCATACTACCCACACATACGTATCTACGAGCCTCTACTAGAGTAGATCGGACATATAGATGGGACAGGACCCCGTCATGCCCAAATCATGAATATATACATATATGTACCAAAAGAATAATCAATGGCACCTCCGAAAAATGGAGTGCTCACAAATCAGCTACTAGCTCCTATGGATCGGCACCGTCTCCCTGCCTACCTGTGGGCATGAACACAGCGTCCAAAGAAAATGAACGTCAGTACGAATATTGTACTGAGTATGTAAAGCATGAACAATAATAATACGTGATAGGAACATAAGGGATAGCATAAGATAAAGGAACTGTCCATTTCTCATAATACCTTTTTAATAGTCGTCGTACGTACTTACCCCTTTATTCCTCTAAAGATACACTTGTTACATCCACATGTTTACATATGCAACAAATTGTAATGCAAAGACAACTACGTACTGTAGCCATATAGGTCGGTATCATCCGTACTCTGCCTCCCGGCTCGATAGTATCCGTACCTCGCCCTCCCGGCTCGATGGTATCCGTACTCGCCTCCCGGCTCGATGCATACATACACACATATACATAGCAATACATAAATGAAATCAACATCATCCTTAGCATTATTATACGTCGCATAGGCATATCATGACCTTAACATAACTAATCATACCTTATCACCATCTTGCATTCATCATAACACATACATACACATATAATAGCACCGTATCTGTTCACACACATTTAAACATTATCCATATTCGGCCACGTAGTGGCTCGACAATATCCGTATTCGGCCACGTAGTGGCTCGACAATATCACATATATGTCTTCCGTACCCAGTCATGACGAGGCTCGGTATGTCTCTTTTCATCACATACATCTCATAAGCTTATCATGGCTTTCCATAAAACATATATTCAACCCAAGGACAATCTATTACAAATAATACCATTTCCATGACGCGAACTTTATAACATATACCGTATACTTACCATTATTATTCATCACATATGCATATACATCATCATACTACACATACATCATTGTATCAATCATGCATCATCATAGACTCGTCATAATTAATCGTTTCGCAAGCATATCGTGGCACTATCATAATCGCTCATCATAATTCATCATAATGCATGCATGGGACTCATGGACGATTATACTTTATCGGGGTGACGTAAGGTCGTGAACCCCCAATTACATTATGAAGCATTCATGAACATTCCACCTCACCTTGAAGGAATTAGCACATAAGGTGAGTGTATACAATAATCAACATCAATGAACTATGCGTAGCTTCATTAGCTTTGTAGGAACATCATATTCTAGACTATAGCATCTCTAGACTTAAGCTTATCATTATCATTGTCACACTCGTAGCATATCTCTTATCTCATATGGCTATTCATGAACAAGGCCTCATAGTTTTCTAGTAGATGGGACATTTATAAGAAGGAGGAAATTCATGCCGTAGGACTCATGCCTTAGAAGGAAAGGACTAGCCTTACATACCTTTGTCGTTTAACTATTCAATTGCTTGCTCGTCCTCCTTAATACACTAATTAATACCTTCAATGGGATTCGTATCAACATTAGTTAGAAAATCATGAGAGCTTACTTACTAAAGCTATAGAAAATTGGGCAGCATTTCCTTTGTTTATACTACTTTCCGCCATATTCCATATCAACTCCCAACATTCATAACAACAATCGTCATTCATTTACATTATTCGCATTTCACAAATTTCGCTCCAATTCTCCATAATCATGACCAAAATTCATTATCGCGTTCTTTCACATACAATACTTATTCCATGTTCTAAATGTCATTTATAATGTATTTATATTCATAATGTATCAAGAATCATAACTCATCCCAAACATTCACTCAAAAGTGGCACTATTGCACATTCATGACCCATTTCGTATATTCTTTTGTAATCCAAGTGTTTCAACTTTCAAATACTTTAAACAACATGGAAACATCATGAAAATCACCTTAGATGATGGAGGAATAATCCTTGAATGGGAATATACCTCTTGCACCAAAACCCTACTTCACTTTTTTTGGGATTTTCTTGGTTTGGATGACTTTAATGGGTTTCACACCCTTGATTCACTTCAATTCTTGTTGTTGATCCTTTATTTCCTTGGTTTTCTTGTGGATGAAATATATGGAACCTTCTAGAGGTCTAGAGAGAGATGAAGAAGTGTATGGAATGAAATAAATGAAGTGGGAACATCATTATATATTTGAACTAAGTTCAGCCCATCGGGAGTTCCACGGACTGTTGCACGATCCGTGGAACCTAGTGTTGGTCGTGGAACTGGTCGTGGTTCATGACTAGCCAGCCACCATTTCTGCTGGCAGTTCCACGGACTCATCCACGGTCCGTGGATAAGGGTGCTGTCCGTGGAACATGGTCGTGGAACTCACAGTTCCACCGAAGTTGTTCCCGTTGCGTCGTTTGATCTCCAATCCTTATGGAACCTTCTTAACACTTGTTTATCATTTCATTAACAATCTAAGGGGCGTTATAACCCTTCCCCAACATATCATTAAGTCATCCTTATCTTGATGCTCGTAATTTGCCCGACATGCGACTTATAACTCGCTTTTCCTTCATAACTTTCTTTCCTTAACTCGAATGTCTTTGGAAATCTTAATTAGGACCATTAAAGACTATTTCTCACTTGTCCAACCCTCGTACACGTCATGCCCTTCATCAGTCTATTCACTGCACGCTAAGGGGAAATTTTTTGAGGTGTAACAACACTGGAGCAACAACGTAAGTATGCAAATAGTTCACAAAAACCTCCTAGATGAGATTAAGAACTTAGGTTTTCTCTCCTTTTCGAATAGAAGCAAATGTATGGAAAAACAGGCGCCTAGGTAAATAATGCACTCAATCCAACAGTGTTCAAGCAAAGGGTGAGAAATATAGTAGGTCATGGATTTAGTGTCCAATTCCCTATTTAGTTAAAAATATTTTCAAACAGCAAAGTTCCAATCACAATACAAAAGAAACAACTCTTAATGCACAATATAAATTGTGCTTGATCACTAACTCCTAAGGTTGGTCTAAAATGTGTACTCTCAATAGTTTGGACACCACACTATACTATAGCAACTTTAGAACAGTAAGAACTTATCACAGTTTCAGGGAGTTTCAATAAAACATAGACCAAATAGTTTTGAAACCTTTTCCATTGTATCTTTAGACAAGCAGCTAGGGACAGATAAGCAAAACTAAGCCAAACATGAGAAAACTAGACAAAGGCTAGACAGATTCCATGTTCTTTAATCAATCAACAAAAGGACATATAGAACATAATAGTTTTAGGTCTTAAAATGGTATTACTTGTTCAAGCTGTTATGACTTAGAAAATAAAGAAAGATTTAGACAACTTAATCATGGTTCAAAGCAAATATAGGTAAGGACAGTTTCTTAAATTTTTTTAAAAAAAGTAAAGTAAAACAATAATCCCAACATAAATTATTTTTATCACATAGAGACCATATCATCCAACACCATTAACAAGGATATTTTGGCGTCTATTAACTAACATAACACATAACTTCATACTAACTATACCATTAAACCAAACAAACAGTCTAATAAAACTAACATATCAAAGTAATGAACATCTATCAACCTTATACTAACTAACTTGTTATATCCCGTATTTTGTACGTTGGGGTATTCCGAGCTAGTCGTGACAAGTTAATGACAAGACTATTTTGGAATACGAGGTAGAGACTCTTAACCTCCAATTTTGTTTATTTGCACAAGTTGCTTATGAATTTTATTGGATTGAAATATTAAGGAAAATTAGGGGCTAGAAGTTGAAAAAATATTTCATAAAAAAGCCATAAGTGGCCATGTGGCCGTGTGGGGTACCACCGATGGCTTGGCCAAATTTAATTGCTTCAAGCCAGGGGGGGGGGGGGCATGTCCACCATGTATGGGCTATGTATTTATATATATAGATGGGTGATGACAAGGCAAGACTTATTCATCACATTTCACAACCTAGAAACTTGGAGAAGAGAGGAGAAGAATTCGGCCAAGCCTAGCCGAATTGGATGTCCAAAAATCTTGATCAAAAAAATATTTTCTTCTAGTATTCCAACAAATTGGAAGGTCCTTAGTAACGTGAAGTAGTTGTTGGAGCAATCAAAACACTCGTTGTTGCAATTCACAAACCCTAGCCAAGTTGGAAAGCTAAGAGGTAAAGGTAAGATTTAATCTCCTTTTTCATGTGTTGTGGGTGGTTTGTGCATGGTGTAGTGTGTAGAAATGGATGAAATTTATGAAACCCTATGTGTTGGTGTTGAGCCGTGTATGTTTTGTGTTGTGTAGGAGTGATGAACTAATTTTACTTAATATTTTTAGATTGTTGTTGTTGTGGATTCTATGATGAAAATGAAGGTTTGACGGTTCAAGTTGAAGTGTAATTGTTTGTGGGCTGTTTTAGAAGTTAATGTGATTTTAATATAGTCTCTTGTATTTATGAGAATGAAGTTGTTAACGTGTGGATTGTTGGTATAGTTCATGAATTTGGAAGGGAGGAATGTGTTGTTGTTGTTCGTATTGAGTTTGGAAGATGGCGGGCTGTGTTGTATGTGATTGATTTGAATGTAGATGAAATGCCATCGAATTATGTAGAAGGGAGTTGCTAACGCTAGAATGCATTTTGAATTAATTGTTGATATTGTTAGTATGGTTGTTGGTATTATTGTTGATGATTTGGCCGAGTTGAATTCCCGGGGTTTGTTGAATTTACAGGGGAAATGCTGCCCGAATTTCTGTAAATAAAGTGATAGCTTGGGATTGAATTCCTAAGTACCTATAGCTAATGTTTGGTATCTAATGACGTTGTTGTAGGTCTTGGGAAGCCCGAGACTTAAGTTCGGATTAGCTTAGGAAGCGGACGAGGTATGTAAAGCTTACCCTTTCTTTCTTTTGGCATGTCTTAGATGTAAGTAAGATATGATACGAGCCTTGGGGAAAGTCTATTCATAAGATCCGAGCATGTCTACGATTCTTATTTACTTCTTGATGTTAGCATTCCTATTATAGTCGAGGTATGGTCCTTGTGTCTTTCGTATGATTGGATAGTAAATGTTGCATAAAGAGTTCTTATTCCTAAAGGGTTCTATGTTGAATAATGTCCCTAACTTTCATAAACGGGCTCGGATTGCTTTGATACGTTCGTAGAGGATTCTATAACGAATAATGTCCATAACTTTCATAGGCGGGCTCGGATTGGTTTGATACATGTCTACGATCCCTAAGACTCTCTTTAACGTAGTCCTAATGGCATTTAGAACGGATTTAACATGACTATCGTTTGATACTCGAGCGTTGATTTCTTACCTATCGAGTCTCAAAAGATGAGTTTATGTGCATATGGTTTCTCACTACTTCGCTCGTGCTTGCCGTTATTACTTCTTTCACTGAGTCCCGGGCCAGGACACGTATTTGTGCACAACTCCATTGCATTATTCATCGAGTCCCTCACTAGAGGGCCGGGACACGTTGTATATATATATATATATATATATATATATATATGATATGATGATGTGATGATACGGGGATGGCGGCCAGGATGGCATATGATGATTCCATTCACCGAGTCCCTCACTAGAGGGCCGGGACACGTTATATGTACATGTATATGATGATTTTATTTACCGAGTCCCTCACTAGAGGGCCGGGACACGTTATGTATATGCATATGTACAAAATGATTATCTAATTATGTTTCTAAGTTCCATAATGAATTGGACATGATATTGACATGCATGATTTATGTTTCAAAGGCAAGCCTTGTGGTTTTCTGGTTATTGTACTACCTTTCTATACTCGATTTCCCGCATGATCCTATTTACCGTATTTCATGCTTTACATGCTCGTACATATTCCGTACCGACCCCTTTCTTCTGGGGTCGCGTTTCTGCGCCCCGCAGGTGCAGATACTCGTTTTGGTGATCCGCCAGGCTTAGGATTTCCATTCAATGCCTATCTTGGAGTGCTCCCTTGTTCCGGGAGCTTCACATTTTGGTACGTACTTTTCGTTGTATATGTGTACGTTTATTCAGGGGTACGGCGGGGGCCCTGTCCCATCATATGATACTGTTGTTACTCTTAGAGGTCTGTAGACATATATGTGGGTTGTGAATAGTTACCGTTCAGTTGTGTTCGTATGATTTATGTTTTGGGGACGTCCCATTCACCGTGTGCTTATCGTACGTATGTGTATATGTTTTGGGATATATATATGTATAGATATGGCGATTGGGACGACGTCCTTTCTTATATATATAAGATCTTTATTATGTAAGTTGTGAATGAATATAGTTACAGTGTGTATACGAGTGTCCAGCTTTCGGCACTAGTCATGGCCTACGGGTTGGATCGTGACAAAAGTGGTATCGTAGCGATTCATCCTCGGAGTGTCTACAGACCGTGTCTAGTAGAGTCTTGTTTATCGGTGTGTTGTGCACCACATCTATAAACAGGAGGCTACAGACATTTAGGATGTTATCCTTCCTTCTGATCTTAGATCGTGCGATAGAGCCATATTATCGGATAATCCTCCCTAACGAATTGTTATGTTTACGCCGATGCCTCCAAAGAAAGCAACAGCCTGCCCGGCGAGGGCAGCAAGGGTCGAGAGACCACCGCATTCGGAGAGTTACTAGGGCTCATGCCCAGCTTATGCTCGAGGTTGTGCTCCGCCGGCCAGCTCGCTACACCGTCACTATCGAGACACGGTGGCGCGGCGCCGCAGATCGGCGGCGGCTCCACCGCCAGCTCTCGAGGTCCCGTGTGCCCGAGCCTCCCCGCTCGGGCAGGGGCGGAGGATAGGGCATGAGAGATGCGTCCGGGCCATCGACCGCACTTAGTGGCGGCGTACTCACAGTACCTGATTAGAGGCGATTACGCGATAGGCATGATAGTCTGAGGGCCCGTGATTTCTTGACCTGTAATCCTCCAGAATTTTTCGGGTCGAAGCCCGAGGAGGACCCGCAGGAGTTCATTCGGCAGATGCAGCATACGTTGCGGCTAATTAAGGCTTCTGAGACTAAACCGCGGGAGTTAGCATCGTATCGACCGCGGGATGTAGCCGTCAATTGGTATGAGTCCCGAGTTGTCTAGTGGGGCGATGCTCCTCCGGTGCCAGCACGGGACCCAGCCAGAAGGTCTTTCTGGCCACTTTCACCCTCCGGAGATGAGGCGAGCCGGTAGTTGACAGATTCCCACGTCCGAGGCACGGCGGTGAGTGTTCGAGAGCATAGTCCTGGAGTTTGACTCATTGGCCAGGCATGCACCCACCATTGTAGCTGACATGACCGATAGATGCATCGATACGTGCATGGGTTGATTGCTATTTGGTTGGATGGGGCCATTGTATAAATGGCTTCCTGCACTCCCGGTATGGATATTAAATCCTGGTACGTGCGTATGCCAGGAATGGAGGATCGACATGTAGGGCGTCACCGACAGACATCATGGCGGGACAGGCCAGCCCAAGAGATAGATCCGCCGGTTATTCCGGGGAGTTTTCGAGGCGGGCCCTCGGGCTAGATACCAGGTATCCTTCTCACCAGCACGAAGTGCACCCTCACAGCATCGGTAGGAGATTTGATAGCTCGTGTATCTGAGCTGGCCGCAGCTCCGTGGCTTCGGGTTCGGCAATGAGTAGAGGTTTGGAGCCGTACGAGGCACTTATGCCTCAAAGCGTCTATGCGGCGAGCGCCATTCGGGGGAATGTCGTCTCCGCCACAGGTGCTTGTTTTTTGCTTTCGCCAAGGCCATATCATGCGAGGGAGTGTCCGTATAGGAGTAGTCCAGGTGGCGCACACCTCGCCCACCGGGCTTTCCAGTGGATCATCTTCTTCTCGTAGCCACGCGCCCTACGGTGGCATACCGACACCAGCAGCCCGTGGTAGAGGCCGTGGCGGGGCCTCCAGTTTTAGCGGTCCATCGAACCGCCTATATGTGTTGGCCAGTAGACAGGATCAGGAGGCGTCACCAAATGCGGTTACAGGTATATGAGTCCTTATTGGAATTTTTTTTTATGTATGTGTATTTGCTGTACAATTGTCACTTAATAGCGGCAGGCAGAAGTCCAAAGGCCGATAACCAAGTATTTATAAGTAACGGCGATCAAGGTGTGTTCACCACCATTGGGAATCTGGAAGTTTAGGATGGGCAGTAGTCATATCCATAGGTGAAGAGTTAATATTGAGGATTGAAAAGCGGCTAACATAAGAATGGGAGTCAAGAGTAAGAGACCTTTAATTTGGAGGGAGATGTGTTATGAGAACGTTTTGAAATCTGTTAAGACTTCAACTTACTCTAAATTATGTGATGAAGGTCATACGGCGAGGTGGACGCTGTCATACTAGCACTAGGGCATCGTATTTCCATCGCAGTTCCAAGTTGCGTTACTGGAGCGAGAGAAATTTTATGATGGTGACCCCCGGGAAGTGTACTAAAAGTCCTATAAAGTCGACACATGGAAGCCAAATGGGAAGCTGAGCAGCTCTAAGGGGAAATTAGAGCATACGAGTGGCGCAAGTCTTAAGAGGTCGCGTAGGCCGAGGCGATCAGACCGTGAGAGAAAGAAGTGCATCACAACCTAGAATTAGGGTGAGTTGGAATAGCGTTTGGAAATATTTTGTGTTTTAGATGGTAGTAATTATATGTATACGTATGTACATGATATCCCATACATGGCTATATCGGGCCGGTATGTGTATCTCCAAAGAATCGACGTTGCGTATATCGAGGCATTGACAGGACAGTGGTAGTAAGGTTAAAGTGACAAGCGTTATCACGTAAGCGGGATGCTATTTTCGCTATTGCAGGTAAGCTTGGAAAGTTCTTAATACAATGATATTTGGAAAAGAAGAAAATGAGTAGATGGAAGGTAAGGATATCAAAATGTTTTACTGGGACAAAGTGAAAAGTGAGAAACACGAGCGAGTAAAAAGCCTCCAAGAGAGACGACGGGCAAAGCACGGGACTATTTGGGTAAACATCCGAAGGTAGGCGTGTGAAAGGGATAGAGTATGGTAGTATGGAACAAAAGAGAAATGTGTGAGGTGGAGAACGTACTCGACAAGAAGGACGAAGGAAAGTGACCACGACGAGGAATGAGAAGTAAAAGGAAGAATGATTAGGCCGTGCAACGATGCTAAGAGATTTCTAACTCCTCAAAAGATAAGTGCCAAGACGATGGATGCTAGAAATCATTGGTGTATTAGGACCCTCCTAATAAGGAAGAACATATTGGACTTGAAAGGGATTATGGCGTGCTCTCATGCTCCGTATAAACTTATTAGCTTGGAGCCGAATTGAACGTATCGGCATATCGAAAGGTATCGAACGAAGCAGAACGAATTGACAATTGTAATAAAAGGAACAACGACCGGTGGTTTGGAAATTTTTGAAGGAATGAAAAGACGCCGCTCCTATGAATGGAAATAAAAGGGTTCACCGATATTAGAAAACATCTCACGATTACTAATTATACTAAACATGGGAGCATATGCTATAGGATTATATGAACCGCTAACGTGAAGCTATGCCCAACTACAATTGTAAGAAGGCCACACTGGAAAGTCAACAAGGAAAAACGACTGACGAAACGATCGCCAATACGAGGAAATCGAAGACACGTATACTGGTGTTATGAGAGAATCGTAAGGGAGTAAGAATTTTCGAGTCCTATGCTTTTGGGTTGTATTTTAAGATGCGAGAAAGAGGTTAAAGAAAAAGTTGTGGCAAAAGCCCAAGATTTAGTTTGAACTCGAATTATGAGTTGCCATGGTGTAACCGTACCGTGAAGGATAGTCGAATGCGTAACCATTACGTATATACATACTTTAGATCGATGGAAGTAGTCTTGGAAAGGAACTAGGAGGAATAGTTTAAGGGACATAACCATTATACTCACTAGCGACAAAGTCATGTTGGGTAAGTACTCGGAATGCAAAGGTAAGAGAGATGGTGACAAGGATGTAAGGACTAATGACGCTGACCATTGAACCGCAAGGAGTCAGTACAAGTGCATATTCAAGACCATTTATTCGGTTAAAGGCTATGCGAAACTATATAGAGAGACTTTACGAAGCTCTCGCATCCATGATCTCGGCATGTAGAGGGGCTCGCCATGCAACCTAACTTGAGATCACTCCGTAGAAGGGATGAGGTCACAAGTGAATCTCTACCACAGCATGTCACCCTCGACCGATGAATGACGAGCGTATATTCAGACGCCAGAGATATGTCAAGGCCTCGTGTTATTGATTTCAGAGGCAGCTGGGATGGATATCTGCCACTTATGGAGTTTTCCTATAATAATAGCTACCACTCTAGCATCCAGATGGCACCGAATGAGGCTCGGTACGGTAAAAAGTGCAGATAATCGATGTCGACACTTAGGATTCTAGATTGGCGAGTGGGTATTCTCGAAGATATCACCCATGAAAAGTATAATGAGATTCGACAAGAAGGAGAAGCTAGCTGAGATATATTGGCCTTATTACATTGTTCATAAGGTAAGCAAGGTTGCCAATGAAGTAGACCCTACCTTTGATCTCTGGGAAGCGGACACCCAAAGGTTTCATGTGTCTCAGAGTTTCTCGCAAATGCATTGGGTGACTCTTCTAGGGTATTCTCTCGTGGATGATGTCCAGGTGCAACGGAAGAGCTATCGTACGAGGAGAACCCTGTAGCTATACTGGATTGTCAGGTAAGAAGGTTGCGTACTAAAGACGCGGCTTCTGTTAAGGTATTGTGGCAGAGCAATAACAGGAATGAGATGACTTGAGAATCTGAAGAGGAGATGAATAAGAAATGTGATTGGTAGATGAGACTCCAGGTTATGGCAATAAAGGAAACACCCTGAGATCCTTATAAGACCTTATGAGACTAGCTTAACATTCGAGGACGAATGTTCTAAAGGGGAGAAGGATGTTATATCCCGTATTTTGTACGTTGGGGTATTCCGAGCTAGTCGTGACAAGTCAAGGACAAGACTATTTTGGAATACGAGGTAGAGACTCTTAACCTCCAATTTTGTTTATTTGCACAAGTTGCTTATGAATTTTATTGATGAAAATATTAAGGAAAATTAGCTAGAAGTTGAAAAAAATATTTCATGAAAAAGCCAAGTGGCCATGTGTGTGTACTCACCCATGGCTTGGCCAAATTTAAATTGCTTCAAGCCATGAGGGGGGGGGGGGGGCATGTGTCCACCTTGTATGGGATATGTATTTATATATATAGATGGGTGATGACAAGGCAAGACTTATTCATCAAATTTCACAATTCTAGAAACTTGGAGAAGAGAGGAGAAAGAATTCGGCCAAGCCTCAGCCGAATTGGATGTCCAAAATCTTGATCAAAAAATATTTTCTTCTAGTATTCCAACCAATCGGAAGGTCCTTAGTAACGTGAAGTAGTTGTTGAGCAATCAAAACACTCGTTGTTGCAATTCACAAACCCTAGCCAAGTTGGAAAGCTAAGAGGTAAATGTAAGATTTAATCTCCTTTTTCATGTGTTGTGGGTAGTTTGTTGTCACACCCTTAATTGAAGGGGGTGGGGACCCAACCCCACCAGGGAGCAACCCCGACTTTTTAAAAAACATAATCATACCGGCCCCCCAAAAGTGTCAAAAAGCAAGGGAAAATTTTTTAAACATCATACTTTTGCTT
>NW_026715730.1:0-34102 GCF_029784015.1 Lycium ferocissimum | reverse complement strand
CGACGAGGGCCTCCTAATTAGTAAGAAAACAAGAGGAAAATAAATCTTTTCCATGATCACTTGCCATGGCTGAGTTCGGCCAGCCATGGCCGTGACTCCCTCTCTCCTTTTTTTTTTTTCTTTTGTTTCTTTCTTTCTTTCTTTCTTGGATTAAAAGGATGACTATATATATATATATACATGTCTTCCAATACTTTTCCATAATTATGTTTAGGTCCCTCAAGTATGTTCACTTGTCCCTCTTGTTCCTCTCTAGAATTTTTCTTTCATTTCCTAGATTTTTCTTTTCTTTTCTTGACTTTTCTCACTTAGTCAAAGAAGACCAAAGGTCTTTCCTTTTACACTTTAGTCCACCCATATTTACACCTTGCCCCCTTTACTTATGAAATGGTCACATGTTCCTTTCTCCATTTCCTAGAGAATTCTTCCATTTTCTTGAATACTTGTAAAGTTACCATTTTACCCTTAGCCTTCCATAATATTTCCATGAACCCTCTTCCGAATTTTTCTTTTTTTTTACCCTTAACCTTTCTCATTATTTCCATACTACTAATATCCATAAATAATACTCATAACCTACTTATGCGTTAAAATGATCTTGGAACATAGCCTCGTCCTTAACTTCTCACTATTATCTCGGACTATCCAAATGTGCAAGAATGCGAGGTGTAACACCTTTGACCGCTCTCGCCGCCGAGCTTGTGCGGCGACTAGCCGGGTCAACAAGCCGTATAGCTCCTCGCCATCCGCCGACCCGCAACCGCCGGCGGTGGAACCGGTGGTGCCGGGGCCGGAGCCGGAACTCCTCCTCGCTCTGCTCGATACGGGGAGCATGAGAAAAGTACGAGAAGGAGCCTCGTTATGAGACTCGCCTTCTTCCACTTCCGGCGCGGCTCCCGTTCAATTCTTTTCCTAGCCACCGTCTTGCCCTTAGGGTCATTTGTAACTTTCCTCTTCACCGCATTACCGAAACCATAACACGATTAGGAAAGAACATGGAAACATGGTAACATGGCTCTATCGCACGATCTAGAGTACAAAGAAGGTCGTATTTCCTAAATGCCTGCGACCTCTCCTAGTTTATAAGTGTGGCGCGCTACACACCCATAAACAGGACTCTACTGGACACGGCTCGTAGACAAACCCCTAGGACCGCCTGCTCTGATACCACTTCTGTCACGACCCAACTAGGGGCCGCGACGGGTGCCCGATACTTGTACCAAGCACCCCCTTAATTTCGTACTTTATTCTTATTACTAAGTGGGCCGAATAAATTGCATACTATCATTTATTTACTTAGCATTATCATTAATAACATCATTATGAATATGTACTAACAAACCTTACCAACTTAATGTACATTGATGGGGACAACTAATATTATGTAAGCATCTAATTATACATATACGTTCACGAGCCTCTAAACAAAATACATACTATCACAAGAAGAAGTAGGAGTCTTTAGCGTGCCCGAATATGTACACAAAATAGTACCAAGAAACCGAGGCTCAAGAACAACCGGAGGCCGCCCTTAAAAATCATATTCGTAGAATCCTATGAATCCGGTCCGTCTACCTGCTGACCTGCGCGGCATGAAACGCAGCGTCCACAAGAAGGGACGTCAGCACGAGTAATGTACCGAGTATGTAAGGCACAGAAAATAGCAGAATAAGCAGCATAAAGCATGAATAAAACATCATGGGGTCATAGAACGAATAATGAGGTAAGAGAGTAACCTGTACACGTATATGCCTTTTAGGCTTGGACACCATGCATACCGTCTTATCATATCATATCATATCATATCGTATCATATCATATCATACCATATCATATCATATCGTATCATATCATATCATATCATAGCGCCGAACAACGTCGGCCGCCCACAAACGCCGAATACGTCGGCTCGCCCGCATATCCGCGTCCGGGATGATATGACGCCGGGCCGACCAGTGTGGCAATGCGTACATAGCGCAACATATGTCCCTTCCCCTCCATATCTCCCACCCCTCCCCCCGTATACATATACATATGTCATATACATATATCATATAAGCATGCAGGAGAGCCCAAAGAAAATCATGTATTCATCGGAGTGACATAAGGTCGGAAACCTCTGATTACATTATGGAGTAACCAGGGTCATCATGTCTCACCTTGGAGGAACGGTTATCATAAGGCGAGACTATCAACAGAAAATAACATTAAAAGAAGACATGGAATGAAATCATGGACATCATAAACGTTAATTTGTGTGCTTTGAAATCTTCAAAAAAAAAAAAATAGTATCATAACTAAGGAATAGAATTAAAGATCAAGAACTAGTTTAACACTTTCATACTCGCATTGGATTCTTGACTTAAGGCTCTTAGTCATGGAATCGTTCTTGTCACACTTATCATAGACATATCCCCTTCCTTACATCATCGTTATCATTATCATCATAGAAATATTCTCATTAGAATAGTTACAACACTTATCGTTTGATAAACGGAGCAGTAAGGAAAACCCGAGAACAGTGGGCCCACCTCGAGTCAAATGAGGTGGCGTACACAATTTACATATGTTACATTCTATGACATCACCTATGAGAGTTTTAAGGTAGTCGGGTCCTATTTGTGCGAGTTCTAGATGTTTAGGTAACTTTCCAACATTTTATGCAAAATATTAATTCAATTCTATTGAATGAAAAAGGGTTAATTTCAATCTCGGATTTCTAGGAAAGGAATTGTCCCCGAGGCCCGTATCCAAACCTACTACGTCTAAGACATGCCAAGAAAGGAAGGTGAAACCTCACATACCTTTTCCGCCTTTTCCGCTACTCCAAACTCGAGCTCCAAATTCGCCAAAATCTACAATTTGGTCACATTTACCAAACATTAATTAGTGCATTATAGAAGTTGAGTTTTTTTTTTTTTTGAAGTAACACTTGTCTATCGAAATTTCGGCAGCTGACTTCCCCTATAAATACACCATCTCCAAAACTTCAACTTAGCAAGTTTTAATCAACAACAATCCGGAAATTCAATCCGGCCAAACTATCAACAACAATGCCAACAATCATACTAACAATTTCAATAATCAACCCAAGATACATTCTAACAATTCAATCAACATACTACTTCCTTCAAGATCTTCCAACTCCACTAAAAACAATAACAACATCATAATTTATATTCCATACATGCAAGAACATCATATTCCATTTGCATACACTTCCACAACAAGCCCCCAACTACTACAATTTCACTAAACTCATTAAGTTTCTATTTGCAACATAAAATCCACAACACAACAATCAACATACTAAATAAAATTTGCTCAACATCCCTTTACCATACTACAATATACACGGCCATACACACACACCCTACACACTCACGGCATTACCCCTTACTCCCATATTCTTCAAGAATTTCACTCACTTTCATACACTACAACATGCACAACATCCAAACATGTAAGAAAGAGATTAAACCTTACCTTTTTCCTTAAGTTTCCACTTGGCTAGAAATCACCACTTGTATGAATATGAGTTTTTGTTGCTCCAACAACCCTTTCACTTTGCTAAGGACCCTTTAATGGATTGTTTGGCTAGAGGAATAATTTTTGATGCAAAATTGTCCAAGGTTTTTGTGGAATTTTGCTATGGCCGAATGGCCTTAGTTGTTTTTCTCCTCCTTCTCTTTTTTTTTTGTCCTTGAAATTTCTTAAGAATTCTAGAGAATTGGGTGATTAAGATGACTTATTAAGTCATCTTTTCTTGGGCCCTTTTTAATTTAATTCTCATATGGGCCTTAATCCATATGTTGACCGGCCACCTTGGCCCAATTCAAGCCCACTCCTTCTTCTTTTTTTTTGCACGTCATGAAAAATTATTTTCGAAATTCCAAATTCACCCCTTGGCCTTCCTCCATATTTCCATGAGTCGTATTGCAAATTTCCCTTTTTGCCCCTATCCTTTCTTAATATTTCCGCTTCCCAAAATTTTATAAGCAACTTATGTGCTAATTAGAAATAAGATTATGGCCTTGCCTTTAACTTCCCGCGATTGTCTCAAATTATCCGAACGCACCAAAAATGCGGGATATAACACAAACCACCCCAAACACTCCCAAAAACTCCAGAAAATTCCCCAACCTTCCACCACCAACTTTTTAGCCCAAAACCAAGTATAATTCCCAAATTCCGATCCAGACAGCGTATAGTTGCAACTACAAAATTGTGTATTAATACGTTGTGGCTTAAGTTTAAGGTGAAGGAGTGAAGATATAGCCTTATTATCGCGGGAAAGGTATGAATCTCTTTCTATTTGTGTTAATATTGATTTATTTACGAAGAAGGAGTCAGAAAATTGTTACAAAATGGTTCTGTGATGGAATTATGGAACAAACACCATATGGGGTGTTTATGAAGTATTTTAAAGTTGGAAATATTATGTTTAATGTTGGCATTGTTGTGATTGTTGTTGGTTGTTGAATTGAGAATTCGGGCTAGGCATATAAACAGGGGAGATGCTGCCCGATTTTCGGTAGAATACAGAATAGTATAATTTGAAACATGGTACAAGTGTGCGATGAAGAGGCTAACATTAAGTGTAAATCCTTTTAAATGTAGACTTACGAGCTTGGACGCAAGCGTAGCCAATAGGAGATTGAACAGGTATGTAAAGCTAACCCTTCTTTCTTTGGGCATGTCTTAGTGGTAAGTAGGCTGTGATACGAGCCTCGGGGTAACTCCATTCTCAAGATCCGAGCTTGTATGCGATTCTTATTCATTTCTTAATGTTGTCTCTCTTAACGTAGTCGAACCATGATTTTTATGTTTTTATATGATTTGATTTCAAATGTTTCATAAAGACTTTTATTCCTAAAGGGTTAAAATAACTACGAACGACCGTAACTTTCATAGACGAGCTCGGATCGCTTCAAAACGTTCGTGGGGAGATTCCATAAGGAATAAGGTCTCCAACTTTCATAGATGGACTCGGATTGGTTTGATACCCGTCCGTGGGCCCCGAGACTCTCCCTTGTGTAATACTAACGACCTTTGAAAGAGTTTGGTATGACTATTATCTTAACCCTTGAGCGTCAACTACTTACTTCTCTATCGGGTTGTAAAGATTATGCCCTTAATTTTCATAAGCTATTTCATACGGTTTGATACGTATCTGCGAGCCCTAAAGTTCTATTTGATATGTTCTCGAACGACCTTCGGAAGAAACCTTTGATTTGACTATCGCCGTGTTTTTTAAAACAATGGTTCTTTTTGATTATTCCATCAAGTCTTTGAAAATGTTTTAAAGCGCATATAGTTGCTCACGACTGCAGCTCGTGCATTATGTTATTACATCCTTCACCGAGTCCCGGGCCGGTTATGTATCGTGCGCACTATGTTATTTTCCGGTGTGATGCTGTGTTACGGTTCACCGAGCTCCTCGTTAGAGGGCCGGGTTCCTTTTATATTGGTGTTATGCTGTGTTATGGCGTTATGGTAGGCTATAATGTGTTATGGGGATATATCGGGTACGGAGATATGAACCTTCTGGTGTGATGCTGTGTTGTGGTGCCAACGACGGGCGGGCGACCACGGTTCTAAGAGCCACATGCATGATTTGTGTTTTTTTCATGAGTAAGCATTTTGATATTTTGAATATTGCATTTACTTTACGTACTTACGGTTTTATTTGTGATCCTGTTTACCACGTTTCATGCTTTGCATACTCGGTACATTTTCGTGCGACCCTCTCTTCTTCGGAGGGAGCTGCGTTTCATGCCGCGCGAGGTACCGACACTTATTTGGATGATCCGCCGACTTAGGATTCTGTTGTCTTGGAGCACTCCCTTGTTACAGAGCCTATGCTTTGATTCGGATGTTATTATATATGTATGTATAGGTCTATTCATGGGTACGGCGGGGCCCATTTGTCCCGTCATATGATTTTGTTATGACTCTTGGGTACGTAGACATATATGTGTGGGTATGGGTAGTCACTGCTCAGTCGTGTCTGTGTGATTTGTGTTTTGGACATCCCCCTACACTATGATAGCCTTACCGGCTTATATGTGATATTATCTGCTGGGAGTTATGACAACGATATGTATATTTATATTTGTGACAACTTTGGGGCGACGTTTCACTTTTCTGTACGTATATGCTATTTGTATACTGTATAAGTTATTCGTATGCTAATTCTAGTTAATGGGTGTGTACGGGTACCCATTTCGAGCACTAGTTGCGGCCTACGGGGTTGGGTCGTGACAACACTTATAAACGAGAGGCTGCGGGGCATTTAAGAATAATGACCTTTTTTCTTCCTCATAGATCGTGCGATAGAGCTGTGTTATAAGATTTCCTTTTCCCTAATTGTGCGCTATGATTTTAGCGTTGCCGGTAAAGAAGAAGGCAACAGCCGCTCAGAAGGGCAAGACTGCGGCAGGAAAGCGGGTTGAACTGGAGCCGCCGGTGCATATAGAGGAGGGTGAGTCCCATAATGAGGCTCCATCTCACACCTCTCACACTCCGCCTGTATTAAAGGAGCATGAGGGGGCCTCAGCTCCAGCTCCGGCTCCTATGCCCCCGGTTCGTCCACCGGGTGCTTCGGGTCAATTGATGACCTAGGCCATTCAGTTATTGACTCAGTTGGTTGTCGCTCAGGCTCAATAGCGAAGTGCGGGTTCCGGTGATAGAGCCACTAGTGCAAGAGCTCGTGATTTTATGAGTTTGAATCCGCTGGAATTCTTTGGGTCAAAGCCAGATGAGGACCCGCAGGGTTTTATAGATGAGATGTTGATGACGCTGAGGATTATTCATGCTTCTGATACGGAGTCCGTGTAGTTGGCATCTCATAGGCTACATGATGTAGCGGTTCTTTGGTATAATAATTGAATTTCTTCAAGAAAGGAAAATGCACCTTCCCCAGTTTGGCAAGAATTCATAGATGCTTTTATCCGCCACTATTTGTCACCCGAGGTTCGAAGGGCCCGAGCTGAAAGGTTTCTGAATCTAAAGTAAGGGAATATGAGTGCGGAGAGTATAGTCTCCATTTTAATTCATTAGCTAGATATGCTCCTGCTATGGTAGTCGATATGGGAGACAGGATACATAGATTTGTGAGTGGCTTAGGGCCATATTTGTTCAAATATTGTTTGACAGCTTCACTCTAGGAGGGGATGGATATCTCCGGTATTCAGGCCCACGCCCAAACTCTAGAGGAGCAGCAGCAGCCGCAAAGGGGTGAGCGTGATATTGATAGAGGGCAGAGCAAGAGGGCCAGATCTGCGGGTGTTAGTAGTGAGGGGGTCAGCAATAATAATATTCCAGATATTCGGGCCAGTCCGCGACTGGTGCGCCTCCTTGGTTTGCGGGTAGGAGATTTGACCGCACCATTTACTCAGGACAGGGTCAGAGCTCGAGAGTTTTGGGTTCTCAGGTTGGAGGTGATCCCAGTCAGAGGAGACCACCGCTACCACGATGCAGCCAGTGCGGTAGATTTCATTCGGGTCCGTGTCGCCGAGGCTCCGACGCTTGTTATGCCTGTGGTCAGGTTGGGCATATGATGCGTGATTGTCCATCGATGGGTGGTAGAGTTGGGGCCCAGCCTACAGGATCAGCAGCCGGCTCTTCTTCGTCCGTGTGCCCCGTAGGGCAGACTTCCTAAGCTTCAGCAGGCCGTGGTAGGGGCAGAGGGGTAGCATCCAGTTCAGGTGGCCCCCAACCCCATATTTATGCTTTAGCCGGGCGACAGGATCTTGAGTCCTCCCTTGATGTGGTTATAGGTATACTATCCATATTCTCTCATGATGTTTATACATTGATTGATCCTGGTTCTACGTTGTCCTATATCACTCCTTATATTGCTAGTCGTATTGGGCTGAAATTCGAGCCGATTAAACCTTTTGAGGTATCTACTCCGGTTGGTGATCCAGTAATAGCTAGACAAGTATACAAAAATTATGTGATTGTGGTATGTGATCGTCAGACTAAAGCTGATTTGATTGAACTAGAAATGTTGGATTTTGATATGATTATGGGCATGGATTAGTTGGCCTCTTGTTATGCTAATGTGGATTGTAGGAAGAAAATAGTTTGATTCCAATTTCTAGGAGAACCAGTGCTTAAATGGAAAGGTAACACAACATCCCCAAGAGCCAGGTTTATTTCCTACCTTAAGGCAAGGAAGATGATCACCAAAGGCTATATTTATCATCTAGTCCGAGTTCGTCACATCGAAGCAGAGCCGCCGACTTTTCAATCCGTCCCGGTAGTAAATGAGTTCCCGGATGTATTTTCAGATGAACTTCCAGGCCTACCACCGGAACGAGAAATTGATTTTACTATTGATGTGTTGCGGACACCGAACCTATATCTATTCCTCCTTACAGAATGGCTCCTGCAGAATTGAAAGAGCTAAAGGCACAATTGAAGGATTTGCTTGAGAAGGGATTTATCAGGCCTAGTTCATCACCATGAGAAGCACCTGTCTTGTTTGTAAGAAAGAAAGATGGCTCCCTACGAATGTGCATTGATTATAGACAGTTGAACAAGGTGACACCCAAGAATAAATATCCTCTCCCAAGAATCGATGATTTGTTTGACCAACTACAGAGTGCTAAATGATTTTCCAAGATTGATCTGAGATCGGGGTATCATCAAATAAGAGTTAGAGAAGAAGATATTCCAAAGACGGCTTTCAAAACTAGATATGGCCATTATGAATTTGGGGTGATGTCGTTTGGGTTAACCAATGCCCCGACGGTGTTTATGAATCTGATAAATAATGTGCTCAGGCCTTTCTTAGATCTATTTGTGATGGTGTTCATTGATGACATTCTAGTATATTCTCGAACTGAAGCAGAACATGGAGATCATCTGCGTATTGTCCTCGAAATTCTTCGGGTTCATGAATTGTATGCTAAATTTTCAAAATTTGAATTTTGGCTGAATTTGGTAACTTTTTTGGGCCATATCATTTCAGCTGACGACATTCGAGTTGATACTCAAAAGATTGAGGCTGTGAAGACTTGGCCGAGGCCTACAACGCCTACAGAGGTTCGAAGCTTTCTAGGATTGGCAGGTTACTATAGGAGATTTGTGGAAGGGTTTTCTTCTATTTCAGCACCATTGACGAAGTTAACTCAGAAATCAGCAAAATTTCAATGGATCGATGCTTGTGAGTGCAGTTTCCAGGAATTGAAAGATAGATTGACTTCGGCCCCGGTCCTGACACTTCCAGAAGGGTCGGAAGGCTATGTTGTTTATTGTGATGCCTCCGGTGTTGGTTTAGGCTGTGTATTAATGCAGCATGGAAAGGTTATAACCTATGCTTCCAGGCAGTTGCGAAAGCATGAGAAGAACTATCCGACCCATGATCTTGAGTTAGCAGCGGTTATTCATGCTTTGAAGTTATGGAGACATTATTTTTATGGTATTCATGTTGATATTTACACCGATCATAAGAGTCTCCAATATATATTTTCAAGCAGAAGGAGTTGAATCTACGGCAGAGGCGATGGTTAGAATTGCTGAAGGATTTTGATGTGAGTATTTATATCACCCCGGAAAAGCAAATGTGGTGGACGATGCTCTTAGCCGTAAGTCTATAGGTAGCCTATGTAATGTTCAATCGGAGAAGAAAGAATTAGTTCGCGAGCTACACCAGCTAGCTAGCCTCGGAGTTTGTTTAATTGATTCAGGCAATGCGGGAATTGATATTCATAAACCAGCTGTTTCATCCTTAGATACAGAAGTGAAAAGGTGCCAATATGAAGATCCCCAGTTGAGTCACTATAAAGATACACTTCCTCAAAAAGAGAAGTCACCATTTGAGGTTTCTGCAAATGGAGTTCTCAGGTATCGAGGCAGGCTATGTGTGCCAGATGTGGCAGGACTACGTCGTCAGATTCTGGAAGAAGCTCATCACTCCCGTTATTCTATTCACCCAGGAGCGACAAATATGTACCATGATCTCAAGTTAATGTATTGGTGGGATGGAATGAAGAAGGATGTAGCAGAATTTGTGGCTCAATGCCTAAATTGTCAACAAGTGAAAATTGAGCATCAGAAGCCAGGAGGATTGTTGCAAGCCATGGATTTTCCAACCTGGAAGTGAGAAGTAATCAACATGGATTTTATTGTAGGTTTGACTCGTTCTCGGCGTAAGTTTGACTCCATATGGGTGGTCGTGGACAAACTAACGAAATCAGCCCATTTTCTTCCGATCAGAACCACATATTCGACAGAAGTTTATGCAAGGCTGTATCTTAAGGAGATAGTGTGACTTCATGGTGTCCCAGTGTCTATTATCACTGATAGAGGAGAACAATTTACTGCTAAAATATTTTCAAGAAAGTATGGGCACTCAAGTGAGGCTCAGCACAGCATTCCATCCGCAGACTGACGGACAAGCTGAGCGCACTATTCAGACCCTGGAAGATATGTTGCGGGCATGTATATTAGACTTCGGAGGTAATTGGGATGATCATTTTCCACTTATTGAATTTGCCTATAACAACAATTATCATTCCAGCATCCAGATGGCCCTGTATGAAGCTTTGTATGGAAGGAAGTGTAGGTCGTCAATTGGATGGTTTGATGTCTTAGGTCCAAAATTGATTCAGCAACTGGTGGAAAAGATCAAGCTTATCAGATGCCGATTGTTGACAGCCTAAAGTCGCCAAAAATCTTATGCGGATAACCGCCGATGACACTTGGAATTCCAAATCAATGATTGGGTATTCTTGAAAGTGTCACCGATGAAAGGCGTAATGAGATTCGTCAAGAATGGAAAGCTTAATCCTCGATATATTGGACCTTATAAGATTGTATGCAAGGTGGGCCAAGTAGTTTATGAACTGGATTTACCTCCAGAGCTTGAATCAGTCCACCCGGTTTTTCATGTGTCGATGCTCCGTAAGTGAGTTGGAGATCCCTCCAGAATTATGTCGATAGATGATGTCCAGATTACTGAGAAGTTGGTTTATGAAGAGGTGCCCATTGCCATACTAGATAGGCAAGTGCGGAAGCTCAGGAACAAAGAAGTAGCTTCAGTCAAGGTCTTATGGAGAAACAATAACCGAGAAAAAATGACTTGGGAAGTGGAAGAAGACATGAAGTCCAAATATCCGCAATTGTTTCCACCCCCGGAAGAGATTCAAGATGAGACACCATTATCATAAGGTATGTAATGCTTTCCTTTTAATGCTTTTAGTCGTGTGTGGCCATATTTTCTTGCCATTGTATTTTAGCCCTATAAGGCGTTGTTATTGTGGGTTGTTGTGACAGGATGGTAGCGCCATATTACAGGGAAAACTCTGGCGAAATTTCTGTAGAATTCCCGAGAACTTAACATTCGAGGACGAATGTTCTTAAAGAGGGGAGAGTGTTACACCTCAAAAATTTCATGTCGTTGTGCGGCAAATAGACTAACGCAGGCTTAAGGTGAACATGAGGCCCTTATGATTATAAAAAGGGTATTTGGTGGCCTAAAAGTGCATACGATAAGACTTTGAAGAGATATGAATTAGTGAGACTAAGTTCGTCAAAGGAAGGTGAGGTATAAGTTGTGTTTGGGGAAGATTCTGCAACCATCGAGTTAAGGAGTGATTGGTAATTCCTTGGAGAACAGTTATGAGGATATTTAGATTGTCAATGAAGTGTTAAATTAACAAGTGTTAAGAAAGTTCCATAAGGATTGGAGATCAAATGAAACGACGATATTAACTTTGAAAATGGATTATATGATGATAATGGAAGCTTAATGATTCAAGTTGAAGTGGAAAACGTATATGGGCTGTTTTAGAAGCTAATGTGAACTTAATGTAGTTTCTTGAATTTATGAAAATGATGTTGTTAATGTGTGGATTGTTGGTGTAGTTTATGAATTTGGAAGAAAGAAATGTGTTATTGTTGTTCCTATGGTAATTGGAAGGTTTCGGGTGGCATTGCACATTGGTTGGGCCGTTTGAATATTGTGTGGATTGTTTGAAATGTTCTTGAATCTTGTTTGAATGGTTTCGGATTAGTACTTGAATGTATGAGCATTGGCGTTGGCTTAATTGTATGTGATGAGTTGAATGCAATTGGAATGTTGTCGAATTATGTAGAAAGGAGTTACTAATGTTGGAATACGTTTTGAATTACTTATTGATGTTGTTAGTATGGTTGTTGGTATTGTTGTTGATGATTTGGCCGATTTGAATTCTCGGGGTTGTTGAATTTATAGAGGAAATGCTGCCCAAATTTCTGTAAATGAAGTGCTAGCTTAGAATTGGATTTCTAAGTGCTCATGACTAATGTTTGGTGTCTAACGACGTTGTTGTAGATCTTGGGAAGCCGATACTTAAGTTTGGATTAGCTTAGGACGCGGACGAGGTATGTAAAGCCTAACCTTTCTTTCTTTTGGCACGTCTTAGTTGTAAGCAGGCTATGCTACGAGCCTCGGGGTAACCCTATTCTTGCGATCCGAGCATGTCTACGATTCTTATTCACTTCCTAATGTTGGCATTTGTAATGTACTAGAATAATGGTCCTTATGTCTTTGGTATGATTGGATTTCAAAGTTTGCATAAAAAGTTTTGTTCCTAAAGGGTTCTATGTCGAAAAAGGGCTATAACTTTCGTAGACAGAACCGGATCGCCTCGATATGCTTGTAGAAGGCTCTGTAGCGTATAATGACTATACCTTCCATAGGCAGGCTCGGATTGGGCTAACGCTCGTCCGTGGGTCCCGTGACTTCCCTTTGTATAGTTCTAACGACTTTTGAAAGAATTTAGCATGACTGTCGTCCTAACCCTCGAGCGTCGCTTACTTACTTACCTATCGAGTCTGTAATGACGATTATGTTCTTGATTTCCATAAGCTACTTCATATGGTTTTGATACGTACCTATGATTCCTAAAGCTCCATTTGATATATTCCCGAGCGACATTCGGAGGAAACTTGATTTGACTATTGGTTTGGTTTTTAAATGATGGTTCGTTTTGATTATTCTCTTGAGTCTTGAAAAATGTTTTAAACTGCATATAGTTGCTCACGACGCTGCTCGTGCATATGGTTGTTACATCTTTCGCCGAGTCCCGGGCCGATCATGTTATCGTGCGCACTATGTTATATTCGGCAGTATGATGTGTTACGGTTCACCGAGCTCCTTGCTAGAGGGCTGGGTTCCGTTTATATTTAGTGTTATGCTGTGTTATGGCGTTATGATGTGTGACGGGGATACGGAGATATGAAATCTCTCGGTGTTATGGTGTTATGGCGCCAATGACGGGAGGGCGACCATATTCCCGAGCCTCATGCATGATTTGTGTTTTTAATAAGTAAGCATTTTGGGTATTCTCGGGATATTGCATTTACTTTACGTACTTCTTATTCGATTATGATTAAATTCGTTTATTGTTTTTCATGCTTTGCATACTCGACATATTCCGTATCGACCCCTTTTCTTCGGGGGGTGCATTTCATGCCGCGTACGGATACTCGTTTGGGTGATCCGCCGGCTTAGGATTTCCATTCGGCTATTCTTGGAGCGCTCCTTATTTTGGAGCTATGTTTTGGCACACGTTCTTCCGATGCATATGTATATGTCTATTCATGGGTACGGCGGGGCCCTGTCCCGTCATATGATTTTGTTATTACTCTTAGAGGTCTGTAGACATATGTGTGGGTTGTGGGTAGTCGCTGTTCGGTTGTGTCTGTGTGATCTGTGATTTGGACGTCCCCCTATATTATGACAGCCTTGCTGGCTCATGTGCGATATCATCTGCTAAGAGTTGTAACAATGATATGTATATATGTATTTGTGACAGCTTTGGGGCGACGTTTCTCTTTTCTGTATGTATAAGATCTGGATATGCTAGCCATGGTCTGACGTCTGATCTCTGTATATGTATAATCTATTCGTATGCTGATTCTGGTCAATGAGTGTGTACAAGTGCCCAACTCGGGCACTAGTCACGGCCTACGGGGTTGGGTCGTGACACCCTCACCCCTAGATAACTCCCAAGACTCATACCAATTAACGGCTACATCCCGCAATCGATACGAAGCCAACTCAACAGACTCCATCTCAGAAGGCTTCATTAGCTTCAATGTACGCTGCATCTGCCGAATAAACTCCTGTGGATCATCCCCGGGCTTTGACCCGAAAAATTCTGGAGGGTCAAAAGTCAAGAAGTCACGAACCCTCAAGCTAACAGACCTATCCGCATAGTCAACTCTTGGTCCATGCCTGCTCTACCACTAATCTGGTTAGCAACTGAACTGCATCTCTCACGGCCCTATCCTCCGCCCATGGCTAAGGAGCTGGAGGCTTAGGTACTGGGACCTCGTGAGCTGGCGGCGGTCTTTGCTCCCTCGAACCGGAGGTGGCACAACTGCTTCTAAGCTCCTCTGGAGGTGGCGGTGTAGCAGAGCTCGCTGACTGGACTACATTCTCAGGCATAAACTGGGCACGGGCCCTAGTAACTCTCCGAGTCTGACTAGTATCTCCTGCTACTGATTTGCCCTTCTGGGCAGCTGTCGCTTTCTTTGGAGGCATAGCTGAAAACACAACAATTCGTTAGGGAGGGATTATCCTGATAACATAGCTCTATCGCACGATCTAGAATAAGAAGGAAAGATGACATCCTAAATGTCCTGTAGCTTCCTGTTTATAGATGTGGTGCACAACACACCGATAAACAAGACTCTACTAGACATGGTTTGTAGACACTCCGAGGATGAACTGCTCTAATACCACTTTTGTCACGACCCAGACCGATGGGCCATGACTAGTGCCCGAGCTGGACACCCGTATACGAACCTGCTAGATCTAATCAGACTGAAACTAGGGACAATATGGAAATTTGTAAAAGCATACTGTAGACTCATGATGTCATATATCAGAATGAATCTATATCCTGGAGAGTCACAACTAACCAAAACATAACAAAATATGCAAGCCGACAAGGCTGCCACTATATACCGGAATATCCAAAGCGAACTGTGTCGATATAGCTATCCAAGACATATATATATACATATATATATAACCCACACATGTCTACAGACCTCTAAGAGTATAATAGTGAAATATGACGGGTCAAGGCCCCGCCGTACCCCTGAGTATGCATAAGTTATATCAAAAGGGTCTATACCAAAATGACTCAAAACTCCGGAACAATGGAGCTCTCCAAGAAGCTGAGCAGAAGTCCTAGGCTGGAGGATCACCAAACTTAGTGTCTGCACCTCCGGGCATGAAACGTAGCCCCCGAAGAAATGGGTCAGTATGGAAAATGTACTGAATATGTAAAACATGAAGAACAGTAGTGAAGATCATGACTGAGTGAAAAGATTACAGGAGACAAGTATGATAATCAAGGATACCAATGTATTTGTACCTTAAGAGATGAGTCATGCATATAGATACTCTGTATACCGTACCCGGCCCTCTAGTGAGGGTCTCGGTGAGATGTAACTATATACTGTACCCGGCCCTCTAGTGAGGGACTCAGTGAAATGTAAATATATACCGTACCCGGCGCTCTAGTGAGGGACTCGGTGAAATGTAAATATATACCGTACCTGGCCCTCTAGTGAGGGACTCGGTGAAATGTAAATATATACTGTACCAGGCCCTCTAGTGAGGGACTCGGTGAAATGTAAATATATACCGTACCCAGCCCTCTAGTGAGGGACTCGATGAAATGTAAATATATACCGTACTCGGCCCTCTAGTGAGGGACTCGGTGAAATGTAAATATACACCGTGCCCAGCCCTCTAGTGAGGGACTCGGTGAAATGTAAATATATACAGTACCCGGCCCTCTAGTGAGGGACTCGGTGAAATGTAAATATATACCGTACCCGGCCCTCTAGTGAGGGACTCGGTGAAATGATGCAATGAAAATGGAAAGAGTTATTATCGATGTGAGAACACTTAGTATTAGGGGCAATCATGTACAAAATGAATCATCATTTGAAATTCGAGAGAATAGATAGGATGAGCCAACACTTGGGAGACCAAGGACAACTATCATGTCAAGTACTACTGAGTACTAGAGTTCGTTGGAGTCACATGTGTTCGTCGTTTTTTCACTTTATGTAATTCATGCCAAAGAAAGAAGAAGGAATAGCTTTACATACCTTGAAGCTTATCTATTCGCCCAACTTCTACTTCCCGAACTCGTAAATCTATAATCAAGGGAATTTATACTATTGTTAGGCTTGCTATCAAGTGCTTATCTTAAGCCTTTAAATTAACTCTTTCCAGAATCTGCTGAAATGTCGGCAGCATGTCCCCTGTTTATATCCCTAGCCCGAAATCACAATACCAACAACTAACAAAAACAACCACCATATTATCATCAACAATGTTACCATCAATTTCCAAATACTCCATAAGACATCCCATATGATGTTTATCCGATTTTTCAACCAACTACTTCATTATACGACCATTTAATCGCTCTATTTCCATAAATAAACCTAAAGCAATATTAATAGGGAGAGATTCATACCTTTTTCTTACTAAAACAGCAATATCTTCGGTGTTCTCTTAGAATCCAACCTAAAATCCACCGCAGAACGATACTACAATCACAACTGCACGCTATCCGAACCTAAACTAATACTCCGTCACTTGAAAATCGCTCAATCCTTGGTATCCTCACACCCTCATCTATTTTCTGAGTTTTGGGGAAAATTTGATGAAAAAAAGAGGGTTTTACTCTTTATATAGAGGGTCAAAGTCGGTGGAACCGACTTAATAATTGACCTTCGCGAACGCGATGGTCTGGAATTTCCATGGCCATCGCGAACGCGAAGGGCAATTCTACCCAATTCGCCCAATTTTTCATCTTCCGCACATTTGACCTCCAATCCTTCCAATACTTCTCATACCCGATCGTAAACCCTTATAACTATAAAATAGGCTCATATCACTCCAGTGTTCACAATTAAGCAGTTGACACCTACGGAACTCAACGTCCAAACTACGAGGTGTAACAGATTGTTAGCTTCGCATACCTGTAATGCTCCAAAACTTGAAGAAAAGGTCTAAACTTTTGAAGAAGAAACCCAAAGCTTAGAACTTGAAACCCTGAGAAAAGTTTTCATCGATTTTCGTAGCTACTGTTCATAGCTCAAACCACACTTCTCAGGACTTCAAATCCGATCTCCACCGTTCACATTAAAGGGCTATATGTTTTGATGACTCAGTTAAAATTTGGGCTCGATCCAACAGTTAAATTAGCGAAAAACGCTAAAGGAAGCTGGCTGGTCGGAGGAAAATCTACATCAGAATTACTAGGGTTTTGTGTTTGATGGAGTGCATCTAAATCAATCCTATTTCATGATTGTACCAACCATTAAATGTCTAAAACATAAAAACTCCATATAATCCATTAATGATTGAGGAGCTTACCTTTTTGAATAAATCCCAAAGCTTCATTCCAAATTCGACCTTGAATGGATTTTTTTCCAAAATCTAGCGATTCCAAATAATCTTTCGGTGTTAATCTAGTGTTAACTTAATGTCACGACCCAATCGGAGGACCATGATGGGTACTCGGTGCTAACCCACCCGGGCACCTCTTATCGTATTCTCACATTCACATCTAGGTGAGCCACATGGCTTACTCATAATTTTACATACATCAAAAGTGCTAATCTCATTGGGCAACAATGCATTTATATCATCATCAATAACGATTCCCATATCTCAACCCACAAGCCGATGAGGCTATCAAAATGATATACAAAATATGAGCCGACAAGGCCATAAGACATCTAATCATACATAACTGTCTACGAGCCTCTAAGAAGAGTATGCCACATCATATAGGCGGGACAGGACCCCGCTGTGCCTATATGCATGTACACAAAAGAATAATACCAAAAGCTGTAGCTCCGGATGAAATGGAGCTCCTCTATGTAATCCCTGAATAAGAAAGCTATGGATCAAGTTCGTCTCTCACACTGGCGGCATGACGCAGCGTTCACAAACAAAAAGGACGTCAAGACGAATAATGTACTGAGTATGTAAAGCGTAAACAACATCATAGTAGAAGCATAATAGACAGCACGAGAAATAACATAAGATGGGAGAATCAGGAGGTAATAGAGTTATTTGTACCTCTAGTGGCCTTCATCATATCTACTTACTTATCTTTCGTAGGGACCTTCCATTTCTAATGCTTACTCATGTACACACATACATACATATATATCCGTATTCGTATTCATATTCATACTTGTATCCATATCATATCCATATTCATATTCGCAGCATACCCGACCATGAAGGTTCGGTGGTTTCACATACCCGGCTACGACAATGCTCGATGTCATACATACCTGGCCCTACCAAGGCTCAGTGTTATCCGTACCCAACTGCAGTGGTGTGCGCGCGATAGGTACCATGCCCGGCCATATAAGCTCGGTGTTACATAATAGTCATACATACTTAGACAGGTATACGTAAAAGTCCATAACTATCATCAACATCATTACCATCATCGTTTTCGTTATGTCTATCCTGGGAGGATCAATTATCATATAAAGGATGCAATGGAATCATGAAGTATCGAGGATCATGAGCTTTAGTAACTTTTGAGCTAGAACCATTTGGAGGACATTATGGAACTCATGAAAGGATATATATATATATATATATATATAACCAAGGAACCATGCCTTATTGAAAGAAGGGTTAGCCTTACATACCTCTTCGTCCTCTTAACTATTTAACGTTCACCGTTGAAGCTTGAGCAATCCACATTTAGAAGGATTACTACCAAGGTTAAACCTTAATGATAGCTTAAACCCAAACTAGAATAATTCATGATCTAACGAAAATTGGGAAGCATTTCCCCTATTCCATCGACTTCCACTATACTACAATACAACTCCCAACATCCACAATAACACAATCAAGCAATCACATTCCATTAAACCTTTAAAATCTATCCGTGTGCTCAACTTATACCAACAACTCCACACCCATTTTAGCACATTTTCATATAACACTTCTTTATCACCATTATTACCTTCTATAACATGATTATATCCATATCCTACTAAGAATCATGACTCAATATAGTTCACTACTCATAAACATCATAAAAACTACATTTAGACTTCATTTTCTACTTTCTTCTTCTACCCAAGTTTTGCTACAACCAAACATTCTCATTAACATAAAATAAACATGGAAACTAACCTTTTTATCCCATAGAAACAAGCTTTGGAGCAGCTATCAACTTTTATAAAAACCCTAGCCACAATGTCCAAGTTTTCTTGAAACCTACCAACCTTAGGAAGCCTTCTAACACATAAACACTTTGATTCTTGCTATTTAATCTTTGTAATCTCTTAGGTTTAGGTAAAATATGTTTGGAAAAGGGTTTTGGAGCTTTGGAGAGTTTGGATGAAATGTGGGAAATGAAAAATGAGTAAAGGTCGTTCCCCCTTTAAAACAAAAATCTGACCCGACCCGATTATACGGCCTATTATACGGGCCATACAATTTATACGGTCCATATAATTGGACCGTATAATCATACCAGGGATCACCCTTCTCTAGACAAAACCTACGGACTATTATACGGGCTGTATAATTTATATGGTCCGAACATATGGCCATACAATTGGAAAAATCTGAGTTTCGTTGTCATCGACTCGTTTGACTTCCAATCCTCGTGGAACCTTATTGACACTTATATAACACTTCATTTTAAGAAATTTCTATATAAACATTAACTCAATTATAGTGGAAACCTTTCCGAACATGACTTACATTTCGCTTCCTTCAACGAACTTAGGCTCATATATTCATATAACCTCAAACTCTTATAGTATACACTTTAAGCTATCTAATGCTTCCCTTAATCTCATAAGGATTTCATAATTACCTTAAGCTCACCTTAGCCTATCCACAAGGCAACACATATGAAATTTCCGAGGTGTAACACTTAATATAATTGACATAGGGATTTGAATAAGAACTCACCTTAGGTGTTTGGTAGCAGCTCTAGTCGAAAATCCTTACATAAAACATTTTAGGGTTGTATTTATAGGTTATCATAAAGGCTTGGTCTTTAAAACCTAATCCTACAAGAATCAGGATTTTCATTTTATAGGTCCTCCGTAAATTATCCATAACATTTCATACAGAACTCCGTTTGGCATGGGCCTTACATGAATGGAAAGGTATTTTAATGTGCTACAACTTTCATGTTTTGAGTTTTCTCCAATTCTCAACGGATTTTCACGAAAATGTCATGACCCAACTAGGGCCATGACGGGCACCCGGGGCTAACCACCGAGCACCACTCATTCTATTACTCATCTGCTTTCATTCATATCGCTTATACTCATAATCATAGAAAAACTATTTCATTTGAACAAATTCACTTTATAAACATGAGCCCTTTCGGCTATCAAAATAATAGATATACATATATATATATATATATATATATATATATAATGAGAAACTGTGAGACCGTACTACCCACACTACGTATCTACGAGCCTCTACTAGAGTACTAGACATATGGACGGGACAGGACCCCGTCATGCCCAAAACATACATATACATATACACCAAAAGAATAATCAATGGCACCTCCGGAAAATGGAGTGCTCTCAAACCAGCTAATAGCTCCTACGAGTTTGGATCGCCTCCCCATCTACCTGTGGGCATGAACACAGCGTCCAAAGAAACGGACGTCAGTACGAACATTGTACTGAGTATGTAAGGCGTAAACAATAATGACACATTAATGAAATGAGGAGGCATCAAATGAGGAGCAATCTGTAACTGACTGTGAATCATAAGAGAAATAATGCATGCTGGCTTACTTCATAATCATCATCATATCATGTATGCATAAATGTATAAGCTGCTCGACCATATTAGTACGGTGTGATAATCATTAGGATTAGCCTGCGTCCAGGCCTCCCGCGTCCGGGGTACCATCTCATGCCGCCCACTAGTGGTTTCTGCCCATGCCATTTGGCCATGGTGTATACGCTGCCCGCCTTAGCGGTGACTGCCCGGCCATATAGGCGCGGTGTAATATCATTATCATATGCTCATCATAATATGCTCATCATAATATACTCATCATAATGCATGCATGGGAACTCAAAGATACTATACTTTATCGGGCTGACATAAGGTCGTGAACCCCTGATTCCATTATGGAGCGTTCATAAACATTCTGCCTTACCTTGAAGGAATTAACATATAAGGTGAGTGTATATAATGATCAACATCAATGGATTATAGATAGAATCATTAGCTTGATAGGAACATCATATCATGGACTCTAGAATCTTTAGACTCAAGCTTATCATCATCATTATCTTATCATAGTGTATCTCTTATGTCATATGGCTATTCATGAACAAGGACTCTTAGTTTTCTTGAAAAAAGGAGATTCATGAAGAAGGAGGAAATTCATGCCATAAGATTCATGCCTTAGAAAGAAAGGACTAGCCTCACATACCTTTGTCGTTTAACTATTCTATCGCTTGCTCGTTCTCCTTCAATGCACACGTTCTACCTTCAAGAGAATTCGTATCAACATTAGCTAAACAATTACAAGAACGTGCTTACTAAAGCTAGAGAAAATTGGGCAGCATTTCCTTTATTTATACTACTTCCTCCATATTCCATATCAACTCCCAAACATTCATAACAACAATCACATTCATTTACTTTATTCATATTTCACGATTTCACTTCAATTCTCCATAATCAAGGTCATAGTTCACTATCATGTTCTTTCACGTATAATACTCATTCCATGTTCTAAATGTCATTCATAACCTACTTACAATCATAATACATCCGTTTTCATGATTCATTCCAACTACTACTCAACAATGACATTATTCCCACATTTATGACCCATTTTCTATATTCTACTACAATCCAAGTGTTTCAACTTTTTAATACTTCAAACATCATGAAAATACCATAAAAATTACCTTAGATATTATAGGAACAAGCCTTGAGTGGTAATACTCTTCTTACACCAAAACCCTAGTTCACTTCTCTTGAAATTTCTTGACTTAGATGACTTTAATAGGTTTCACACTTCTTGATTTTTGTTGGTTTGTTAAAGTTGATCATCAATTTCCTTTGAATTCTTGTGGATGAAGTATATGGAACCTTCTAGAGGTCTTGAAAGAGATGAAGAAATGTGGGAAATGAAATTAATGAAGTGAGACCACATTTATATAATTGAACTTGTTCAGCTCGTCGGGACTTCCACGGAGACTTATACGGTCCGTGGAACATTTCACAGCCCGTATAAGTGGTCGTGGTTCACCACTGGCCAGACATCATCTCTGCTGGATGTTATATGGCCCCTTATACGGACCGTATAATGTTATATGGACCGTATAAGTCGGTCGTATAACTCCTTTTTCCTGAAATGATCTCCGTCGTTCGTTTGATCTCCAATCCTTATGGAACCTTCTTAACACTTGTTTAACACTTCAAAATCAATCTAAGGGACGTTATAACTCTTTCCCAAAGCATCATTAGAATGTTATTAACTCGATACTCGTAATTCCTGTCCAACACACAACATATGACTTGCTTTCCCTAACAACTTTCTTCTCTTACCTCGAATGTCTTGGAAATCTTAATTAGGACCATTAAAGGCTATTTCTTACTTATCAAAACATCGTATTCGCCATGCCCTTCTTTAGTCTATTCACTGTAGGCTAACGGGAAATTTCCAAGATGTAACATTCTTCCCCCCTTTGGAACATTCGTCCTCGAATGTTAAGTCATCGGGGATTCTATAAAAATTTCACCAGAGTCTCTCCTGTAATTTGGCACTACCATCCTATCACAACAACCCATAATAACATCGCCTCACAGGGCCACAACACAATAACAATATAAGTTGGTCACACACGACCCATATGCATAAAAGAAAACATACATACCTCATAATCTCGATGTCTCATCATAGATCTCTTCCGGAGGCTGAAATAAATGCCGATATGTAGATTTCATCTTCTCTTCCGCCTCCCAAGTCATCTCTTCTCGATTGTTATTTCGCCACAAGACTTTAACTGAGGACACTTCCTTGGTTCGAAGTCTTCGTACTTGCCTATCTAATATGGCAATGGGAACTTCTTCATAAACTAGCGCTTTCCGTCGCCTGAACATCATCTATTGGCACAATCCTTGTAGGATCCCCAACACACTTGCAGAGCATTGAGATATGGAAAACTGGATGGACTAATTCAAGCTTCGAAGGCAAGTCAAATTCATAAGCTACTTGACCCACCATGCGGATAATCTTATAGGGTCCAATGTATCAAGGACTTAACTTTCATTTCTTACCAAATCTCATCACACCTTTCATTGGCGACACCTTCAAAAATACCCAATCATCAACTTGAAATTCTAAGTCTCGCCGACGGTTGTCCGCATAAGATTTTTGGCGACTTTGGGCTGTCAACAATCGATTTCGGATCACCTTGACTTTTTCTACTGCTTGTTGGATCAACTCAGGGCCTATTAGCTGTACCTCTCCTATTTCAAACCATCCGATTGGGGACCTGCACTTCCTTCCATATAACGCTTCATACGGAGCCATTTGGATACTGGAATGGTAGCTGTTATTGTATGCAAACTCAATTAGGGGTAAGTGGTCATCCCAACTACCACCAAAATCTAAAACACATGCTCTTAGCATATCCTCCAAGGTCTGAATGATACGTTCGGCCGGCCCATCAGTCTGCGGATGAAACGCTGTGCTGAGCCTTACTTGAGTACCCAAACCTTCTTGGAAAGATTTCCAGAACTTGGCTGTAAATTGTGCTCCTCTGTCTGTGATAATGGATATCGAAACTCCATGAAGTCGCACAATCTCCTTGAGGTACAACCTTGCATAATCTTCTGCTGAGTAGGAGGTTCTGACTGGAAGGAAATGAGCTGCTTTCGTCAATCTATCCACAATCACCCATATCGAATCATACTTGCCTCGGGAACGAGGTAATCCCACAATAAAATCCATATTGATCACTTCCCATTTCCAAGTAAGAATTTCCATCGCTTGCAATAATCCTCCTGGCTTCTGATGTTCGATTTTTACTTGCTGGCAATTCGGACATTGAGCTACAAATTCCGCTATATCTCTCTTCATGCCATCCCACCAATATATCAACTTGAGATCATGACACATCTTTGTTGCTCCCGGATGAATAGAGTACCGAGAATAATGAGCTTCTTCTAAAATCCGACGACGCAATTATGCAACATTTGGAACACATAGCCTGCCTTGGTGTCACACCCTAATTTTCGACAGGGTGTTATGGGCACCCGACCCTTACTTAAGGCCGAGCGAACCCGCTGACTCCCGTAATACTCATAACCGCACCGGGCCCGCAAAACATGACATAAGTACATAATGACAATTTTTTTTTCTCGGAACAAACATGCCTTTCATCTTTGTCAAACCAAATAAAACTAGCCTCGCATGAAATCATAAACGTAACAAATGCCGCAACGAAGCGTAATGATACATCGGCTTACATAGCCGCTTACAAAACCGACATCTCATACACACGACCATATCGCAAAGTCTCTACCATAACTTCAAGATACCATACAAAAGCACTCGGACTCGGCAGCGCTCCAGAAGGAATGGAGCTCGCCAATCCAACATGGAACATCTTCTGCTAACGTCATCTACTCATCTGAGGGTACCTGCACGGCATGAAACGCAGCCCCCGAAGAAAGGGGGTCAGTACGGAATATGTACCGAGCATGCAAAGCATGAAATACAGAAAACGAAGTCATAACCTGTCACGACCCAACCCCGTAGGCCGCGACTAGCGCCCGAACTGGGCACCCGTACGTACCAAAAGCCGAGAATAGTAACTCAGATATTTAGAAAAAAATTTGGGCGCAGTTTCCTCTGTTTTTCTTACTAACCAAAATTTACCTGCACACGTAAAATACCAACAAAGGCCACACAGGGCCAACATAGCCATATACATATATATAGGCGAGCCGACAAGGCCGCCGCGGTGAATAAACCGCCCCAAACATACAATACGTGCCTATAGCCGTACGTACATAGCCACACACCACGTACATGTCTACGTACCTCTACACGGAGTAACAAAATCATATGACGGGACGGGGGCCCCGCCGTACCCCGAACAAATATACACAAAATGTAACAAAGGCCGTACCAAAATGCGGGCTCCGGACAAGGGAGCTCTTCAAGATAGCCGGACAGAACCCTAAGTCGGCGGCTCACTCAAATGTGTATCGGCACTGCGCGGCATGAAACGCAGCCCCGAAGAAAGGGGGTCGGTACAAAATATGTACCGAGTATGTAAAGCGAAAACACAATAACCGAATCATACGGAAACAAAGAGGACAATAGGTAATACAAAGCACTGCCGGATCTCATAAAACTTACCTTGAACGTAACTCATGCTTTTCAAAATCATTAATGGACCGAGTATCATAATCAAAGAAATCATCATGAACATAGGTATACATAACATGCCCCGCCCCTCAAATGAGGGGCGCGGTAAGTAAAATCATCATGTATATGCATATAACGTGCCCCGCCCTCTAGTGAGGGACGCGGTGAAAGGAATCATCATATGCCATCCCGGCCACCTCCCCGTCATCACATCATCATCATATATATATATATATATATATATATATATATATATATATATAATATATATATATATGCCCCGGCCCTCTAGTGAGGGACGCGGTGAACAATGCAAATGGAATTGCACGAATACATGCCCGGCCCGGACGCGGGAAAGATGTCATAACGACTCGCACGAGCGGAGTAGTGAGAAAACCATATGCAAAATAAAATATAGCACATTTACGGAGACTCGGTATCATAATTCGATGACAAACCATATGACGAAAGCGGGTAGTAACCATAGTGTATGCATTTCGGATATCACAATAGCATATGTCAAAATAAGCTTTTTGTAATCATGTTCATGTTTCAAAATACATTATGGGGCTTATCAAAATAATTCAAATGAATGTCATATAATAGTTAGGAGAGTAGCCAAGAGTTTTCCTTTGAACTTTATTCCAAACTAAGCCAAACGGAACAAATCAGAAAAATTCGGGGAAGTGGGCCCACCTCGGGCTGAATGAGGTGGCGTACACAATTTTACGTACGTTACATTTCATGATGTCACCGCGAGGGTTTTAGGGTAGTCGGGTCTTATTTGTACAAGTTCTAAACGTTTAGGCAATTTTTCTAACTATTCGTAACATATTCAATTCAATTCTACTGAATGAAAAGAGGCGTTTTTAGACGTAGATTCCGAAGAATAGAGTGGTCCCCGAGGTCTAAATCCAATCCTATTACATCTAAGACATGCCAAGAGAAGAATAGGTAGAGCTTTACATACCTTTTATGCTCCTTACGCCTTTCCAAATTCACTTCCCGTTTCGCCAAAAATCTGCAAATGGTCACGTTGACCCGTTACTATTCATAAGACTTACAATTTCCAAGCTTAACCAATATTGTTCTATAAAAATTTGGGCAGCATCTCCCCTATACATATAGCATCCCCGAGATCCAACTCGGCTCAAAATGATCAACAACAACCCAACAACAACACCAAGAACATCAACAACCACAACACAACACAATACAATACACAACTAGTCTTCTCTAACATAATGCAATAACTTCCATCCCGACTTCAAATTTTCAAATCAACACCATCATACTCACATTCATTACTAATCAAAATCATTACAATGCCATGCGGAAACATTTCATATCATTTCTACACTATATACACAAGATATACAAAATATACACACCTTCCACCAAAGCCATAGTTTATCCAATTCTTCTAATCTTTAACATACACATTCATAACACATTTCCATCTTCTAAGTTCATCAACAATCATCATAATTTGCACCTTAACAACTTAATTCCATAATGTCATAAAATCATAAGAAAACGACATAAGTTCCCACATTCCATTTTAATGCAACTTACATCATTTTTCCTACATTTACAATGCAAGGATCACAACAACGCAATTAACATATTAAACAACATTAATCCATTTCCATTTCATCATACATGTTCCCACGGCTAACATGGAGATTTTCCAACTTTCACCAAATTCATTCAACTTTCATTTCCAATATTAATTCCACCCTACTCACGACTAGAATACAACTCATTGTGAATATACAACATATATACACACACGGCCACACTCCTATCTTCACACCCACTTTACAAACTTCCATATTTCCATACTTTCTACTCATTTCTACATACTACAACATAAACAAAGGCTTTATAACATATAAAAGGGAATGAATCCTTACCTTTTCCTCCAATCTTCTTTACTTGCCCAAGTTGTTAAAACGACGAAACCGGCGGTCTATCTTCCGAAATAACTACGTCACGTTGTAGAGGGACCTTGAATTAGTAGGAATTCAACAAGAAAATAATTTTAGAGGCAAGATTTTGAGGGGTGAATTTCCTATGGCCAAACCCGAAATGGTCCCTTTGGGTGTTCTTGATTTTTCTTCTTTCTCTTCTTTCTTTGTTTCTTGAAAATTCTATTAGATAATGACCATTTATAATTAATTAGCACATGGAAATATTCATTAAAACCATGGGTTGGGCCTCACTTGGCCGGCCACCCCTAAAACATTGGGCCTAAATTTTCATTTTATTTTTTTGGGCCAACTCGGTTGATCCCGAGTTGGGCCTAGCCCACTGACCTTTTGACCTTAAAACGTTCTTATCTCCTTGTACCGACATCACCTTGGAACCCACGACCTATGGATGGAAAGATAATTCAATTATCTACAACTTCTATTTCTTGGTATTTTCCCAAATTCCAAACTTATAATACCGTTTTTGCCCCTCAAAGTCAGGTCACCCGAAAACGTTTTCTTAAAAATATTCGTTTGGAGGGCTTCCACTTTGATTTGGCCCAAGGGTACTTCATGAGTTGTGTTCAACTTTACATATGTGATTCATATGACTTTACAGAGGTTCCAAAAAAAAAAAAAATCTCGGTGTGTGGGCCCCACCCCAGTAGATAATCCGAGGTTCAAAAATACGGATATAACATCCTCTCTCTTTAGAACATTCGTCCTCGAATGTTCAACTAGTCCCGTAGGTCTTATAAGGATCTCGGGGTTTCCCTTATCACCATAACATGCAGTCCCATCTACTGATTATATTTATTATATTTTTTTTTCCATTTCTCTTCAGCTCCTGAAGTTATCTCCTTCCTGTTATCACTTCGTCACAATATCTTAACGCAAGCCATGTCTTTAGTATCCAACATCCTTGTCTCACGACCGTATCTTGAGTTAGACGTCTCCTCCTTGCCGAGTCTTATTACACTTTTTGTGAAATACATGATTTCTCCCTCTTTCGGTAGCCAATCAATTCCGTTTATCTTGCTTAATCATCTTATACCCAATTAGTAACGTTATATGCACATCATCTCGATAACCTAGTCCAACCCATCTTCATTCCTTCCCTTAACGTACCTAATTCATCACCATAGTAGTTCCAAACTCCTCTCGTTTCCTATACTTCCCTTCTTCTATAGACGGCTTTTTCTAGTCCTCCCTTGTGCTTTTCATAAGGCGTAACATTATTAACGAAGAGCCTTATTGACCACATCTCAACCTTTGGTCCTACACAGTCATATTTTTCCTCAAACACCACTGTAGGTTACTCATTATCGTTCTTTTACCATATTTCTTTGTAAACCTCCACCTCCTAATATCACGTCATTCCAAATCTTCACAATTAAATCCTCGGCACCATCTCCGTTCCTACCCTAATTCTTATCCTTTTTCATGGCTCTTAGACTCTACTAACTTATCTTGATAGAAACCTTATCGCAGACCGAGCACCCGCGTCAACCGCATTGTGGGTTTAATTGTCTCTATCCGCACTTACATTTCTCGTATCCGCTTCCCCCTTTAGGGTGTACTTATCTTACTATCCGATCATTTTTTCCTTACATCCGCATTTTTTTTCTCGGTCGGACCGAACACGTTTCAATGTTCCGATCCCTCTTACTATTTATTCGCGCACTTTCTTTCTCTTTCCGATATCACTATGCCAGTACTTCCCAAGTCTATCCTATAGCTGAAACGATATAAAATTACCTTATGACGTTCATACCTTTTATTTTTCTTTTCACTTGAACTCTGTTGTTCTGTCCGATTAATGCCTCGCGTATACTGTCGCGTTAATTATCTAATACGTTTACCCGCTAACACAAATATGCACGGAGTATCACACGCTTTCGGTACATATATATAATTGTTAACATCTCACTCACAAAAGATCCTCTAAACATTACTCAAATCGGCCCTATTCTAGTGCGGCACCTTATTTTCCTTTACCCGATACCATCCGCTCCGGCCTATGCGACCTCCTAGGATTTCTGCTACTCGATATTCTAGATCCCTCTAGACTACTCTAGCTTTCCATTTGCTTCTTATGACTAAAGTTGTGAAACTTTCAGAAACTTCCCGGGGGGTCACCCATCCTAGAATTTCCCTCGCCCTAGCACGCTTAACTTCGGGACTACAACGGAGTACGGTGCTCTAACGTTAGCATAATCGCACTCAGCTGACTACAGGACCTTCGTCACACAATTTGGAGTAAAATAGAGTCTTGACCGATTTCCGGACGCCCTCGTGGCACAATTAACATTTTGCCCTCTCTCGATTTTTTTCTATTCACCGCCACCTATGGATATTACCACTTTTCGTCCTAGACTTCCGGTCCGTAATAACAATAAACACACCTCAATAATCGTTGTTTATAAATACTAGGTTACTAACCCTCGTGTTTCCATCTACCGCTATTACGCAACAATTATATCACGATACGCACATATAAGAACATAAATTCTAGTGAGGATTCATGTACCGTAGCCGCATCCGGTGGTGCCTCCTGATCCTGCCTCCTCGTCAAAGCAAATACGCGGTTCGAAGGACCGCTGGAACTCGGGACTCCGCCGCGGCCTCTACCACGGCCTGCTGGTACCGGCATACCCTGCCCCGTAGGGCGCATGGCTGCTGAAGAGGACGAACCAGCGACCGACCCGAAGAGGGCCGGGCCGCACCACCCGAACCATCCCGATGCGGCAATCCCTCATAACATGGCCGTAACGGCCGCATGTAAAGCAAGCGCCCCGTGACGCAACGGCACCCCCCAAGCGACGCCGCCGCACCGAGGGCACCGGGGCATAGATGGCCTCGTCCGGCCGGGACCCTTACTCACCGTGACCCCGAAGCTCGGGAACTCGACCGGCTCCCGAATACCCCGACCGTCAAACCTCCCCGCCCGGGAACCGTGGGGGTGCACTCCGTGCCGGGCCGGGACAAATACCCGTACGCTGCTGAGGCTGTCCGCCTCGAAACTCTCCAGAATGCCCAGCCGATCTAGCCCTCTTGGGCTGGCCCCTGTCGTAGTCTCTGTCGGGCTGACGCCCCCTATGTCGCTCCTCCATACCCTGGGCATATGCCTGAACTCGTGCAATGTCCATGCCAGGCTGAGCAGCCATCGACATACAGCTGTCAATCAAATAATCATCCAGCCCCATAACATACTGATGTACTCGTCCGCCATATCCGCCACAATACGAGGAGCGTATCCGGCCAAGGAATCGAACTCCGACCGTACTCCCGACGCTCCTACCACCTCGCTCAAATGTATAAACCCCGTGAACCCCGGCGCGTCCGGTCTCGGAGGTAGAAACGGGCAAGGAAAGCCTCCACAAACTCATCCCATACACGGTGGCGCGCCCTCACCCCGGAAAGCTCCCCACGACTCAAACCAATTGGCCGCTATCGTGCAGCCGATACGACGCCACCGACCGACCCGCCCTGAGGCCCTAATAAGTCGCAACCGTACGCCGCATCTCTCTAATAAACTCCCCGAGGTCCCTCCTGGGCTTTTGACCCGAAGAACTCGGCGGATTACAAGTCGAAAATAACGGCCCTCTCACCGTCACGCCTGTCCGCACGGTCATCCCCTGCTCCGTGCCTCTGAACCTGCCCTGCTACCAACCTGGTAAGTAGCTGGACTGGATCCCTGATAGCTCTATCCTCCGCCCCTAGCTGAGGAGCTGGAGGCTCCGACACTCGAATCTCGTGGGCGCGCGGGTCGTCTCGTCCGGCGCTTGCCGTCGCTATGCCCCTCTCGACGGTGACGGGGGTGGTAGAACCGCCGACCGGGGCGCAATATCCGGCCGGGCCGAGCACGGGCCCCGGTCTCTCTCTCGGCCCCGACCAGTCTCTCCCAAGAATAGACTTGCCCCCGCCGGGCCCGTCGCCTTTCGTGGCATCGCCGAAAACATACGGGGCCGAGAGAGGGAGTCATCCCGATACCGCTCTATCGCACGATCTAAGATCGAAGGAAAGGTAACATCCTAAATGTCCCGTAGCCTCCGTTTATAGACGTGGTGCACAAGACACCGATAAATGTGACTCTACTAGACACGCCCGTACACCCGAGGACTAACCGCTTCCGATACCACTTTTGTCACGACCCAACCCCCGTAGGCCGCGACTAGCGCCCCTAACCGGGCACCCGTACGTACCAAAAGCCGAGAATAGTAACTCGTATATTTAGAAAAAAATGCGTAGCTCTCCGTTTTTCTTACTAACCAAAATTTACCGCACACGTAAAATACCAACAAAGGCCCACAGTGTAACATAGCCATATACATATATGTATAGGCTAGCCGACAAGGCCGCCGCGTGAATAAACCGCCCCCAAACATACAATATGTGCCTATAGCTGTACGTACATAGCCACACCCAATACGTACATGTCTACGTGCACTTACACAAGAGTAACAAAATCATACGACGCGGACAGGCCCCGCCGTACCCCGAACAAATATACACAAAATGTAACAAAGGCCGTACTCAAAATCCGGGCCCTAAGGAGCTCTTCAAGATAGCCGGACAGAACCCTAAGTTGGCGGCTCACTCAAACGTGTATCGCACTCGCATGATGAAACGCAAAATTTCCAAAGAAAGGGGGGTCGCACGAAATATGCATCGAGTATGTAAAGAAACACAATAACCGAATCATACTAAAACAAAGAGACGAATAGGAATATACAGTGACTCGCATCTCATAAAACTTACTCTCAACGTAACTCATGCTTTTCAAAAAATCATTAATGGACCGAGTATCATAATCAAAAATCATCATGAACATAGGTATACATAACATGCCCCGCCCTCAAATGAGGGGGCGCGGTTGTTATATCCCGTATTTTGGAACAACGGGACAACTTGTGTGAAATAGAAGTTAGGACAAGGCTATCCCGAGAGACGTTCGTTTGTTTTAAAGGCTTAAATGGTGTATGATTTCCATGTCTTGAAAATGTTAAAATCCACACTTGGAGGAATTTTCCATTTTTAGTAAGTGGCCTATTTTTTAGAAAGTTGAAATTCAAAAAAAATAAAAAGAGAGCAAGTGGTGGCCGGCCACTTATCATGGGCCAAGGCCACATGGAGCATGTTATATTATAGAAGATGACTAAGTCATCTTCAACACTTAGCCAACATATTTCTAGAGAAGTCAAGAAACTAAAGAGAAGAAAAAAAAAGAAGCCTATTCGGCCATTGGAGAAAAAAATAAGATCAAGTTTCTCCCATCAAAAAAATATATTCTTCAAGCAAACTTGCTAATTCAAGGGTGCTAAGTAACTAGGCGTTGTTATTTTTAAGATAGTTTATTCGTTTCTCTAACGACCAACTTTGGTCAAGTGAAGTAAAGTTGAAGAAAGGTGAGTTTTAATCTTGTTTTTTTTGTGTTATAGATGGTGTATATGTGTTGTTGTATGCTAAAATGGAAGAAAATCATGTTAAAGAAAAGTGAGTTGGCCGTGTATAGTGGATGGGGCTATATATGTGCGTGTTCGTGGTATAATTCATGTATTCATGTTAGTTGACATGTTTTAATTGTTGTAGTGTGAAGAAAAGAATGAAATCATCCTTGCGTGACAAAGTGTGTTGGCCGAATGGCCTTCTTTCATGTAGCCTTGAATGAACAAATTATTGTTGGTAGTTTCGTTGTCGTCGTTATGGATTGTATACGAAAAAATGCGAGTTTAATGACTTAGAATGATGTTATGTTGGTTATGGAATGACTTGGGAATTTATGAATTTTACATAATTTTTACATTTATGAATATTGCATGGTTAGTATGTGGATTAATGATGTAAATCATGAATTTGAAAGAGAAGAGTGAAATTGATGTTGTTCTCGAGTTTGGGGACCCTTTCGGGTACAATGGAACAATATTTGGAATGTTGGAAAAATTGTATGAATTGCTTAAAGTGTCGTCGGATATGGTTTAAACGGGTTCTGATTGGTAGTTGAAACACGTGAGCGTTAATGTTAATTTGATTATAATTTAGGTCTAGTTGAATATATTGGAATGTCCTTAAGTATGTAGCAAAACGTGTTTAATGTTGGAATGTGTTGGAAATTGGATATTAATGTTAGAATGTATTGTGAATTGGTTATTGATGTTATAGTTTGGTTGTTGTTGAAATCGCTCGAGTTTTCGAATCTCTGGGTGCATTTATAGGGGAAATGCTGCCAAATTTCTATAGAATTTAATGTTCGTTTGGAATTGGATGCCTAAAGGCGTATGACTAATGTTAATATATATTTGGCGCCATGTAGATCTGGCGTACCCGAGATTTGAAGCTTGACTTAGCCGAAGAGCGGATATGTACGTAAAGCGTCGATTTCTTTCCTTGGCATGTCCTAGTGTTCGGCTATGACCCGCGTCTCGAGGTCATTCTACTCCTAAAATCCGAGCTTAGGCGTGTACTTTATTCGATTCCAAGAGCTTATTCCTTAATGTGTGCAAACTAAGATTTCTTGTGTTTCAAATGATTGAAATTTGAAAGACTTAAAAAGGATTTTGACTACAAAGAGGTCCTGAATCCTCTCAAACGCCCATAACTTTTATACGAGTCGTAACGCCCCAAAACATAATATGTATATTCATAAGACCTATCCTTCCCCAACTACCATAG
>NW_026715729.1:0-19145 GCF_029784015.1 Lycium ferocissimum | reverse complement strand
AAGTGGGGTTTTGTAATTAGATGACTAAGTCATCTTTTAAGTAATATATTACCATCCTTGGGGCCCGGGCCCACCTGTCCCCATGGTGCTTCTATTTATTTTTTTTTTTTGAATTTTTCCAATTTTCCCAAAAAATGGCATATTTTAAAAAAATGGAAATTGCCTCCGTTTTTTCCCAACATCTTCTGACAAAAACACACACAACTTAACCAAAAGAAGGGATTCCCCTGGGGATTCTTGTCCCTACTTATCGTAATTCACTCACGTTGTCCCGTTGTTCAAAATAAGGGAATAAATCCTTACTCTTGTCTTAATCATATATTACTTCTTTCCAGGTCACCATACTCGAAACTTACTCAAATTTCCATTTGGGTGGACAGGGCCAAGTCGCATTCCCCCATATCTCCTTCCCCTTTTTTTTTCCGGGTTTTGGAGTTTCATATTTCTTATATCTAAAAACCCTTTGCGGGGAAATAAAAAAGGTTTTGGGGGCCAAGTATATTTTAAATATCATAATACGCACCCAACGGGCCCCCAATATCACCCGAAAAATGATAAACATACCTCGATGAAACTCAAACGGCTTTGTTCCCTTTTTTGTTTCTTTCCCCTTTAGTCTTCAACTTGTATTTCAATCGCAACTTTAATATCTTTCCCCAACATATATCTTTCCTTGCTACTTTGCGTACTTTGTGACTTCCAACATCATCAACCACTTTCTTCTATCGGTGTCATTCTTTATTTTGCAATCCCCTGGAAATCGGGGGTAAGAATCATCTCCCTGAGCTTGGCTCTGGCACGATCTCAGTGTGAAAAGAAAGAGTAATACCCTAGATGCCCGAAAGTAGCCTCACTGTTTATAAATGTGGTAGCGCTTCACACCATAAACAGGACTCTCTTGGTTGCGACTGCGGAGACGACCTCTGGAATGAAATGCTGCGTGCACCGATTTGTCACACCACTTAATCCCGATAGGGTGTGATGGACGACCCTTACCTAGGGCCGAAGAACCCGCGGACCTTCGTATTACTCATCTTGGGCCCATAAAACATAACACACGCCATGTGAGAAATTTTTTTTTCTTTAGAAAACAAACATGCCTTTCATTTTTTTTCAAATCAAATAAAGCTAGCATCGTATGAAATGCCAAACATATGAAGTTCATAACATAATGCATAATAATACATCGGCTTACATAGTCGCTTACACAAAACGACATATCACACACACGACAACGTATGCAAAGTCTCTACTGACATCTCGGATACCACACAAAAGCACTCGGACTCGCGCGCTCCGGAGGAAATGGAGCTCGCAATCCGGTACAGGCATTCCTGCTAACATCATCTGCTCATGGGTACACAACGGCATGAAACGCAGCCCCAGAAGAAAAGGGTCGATGCGGAATATGTCGTATGCAAGCGAGAATACGGAAAAATGAAATCATAACCGAAGTCGAGGGTACGAGAAAATGAGCATAATAGCATGGAATACCAAAGTGCCATCCGACATATAAATCATACCTAAGACGTACGATAAGACAAATATGATAATCAAAATGCCAAAATGTAAGCTTTCTACGAAAAACATTCTATCTCATACGTACGGAAAATCAAACACATCATATAGTGACCTTAACCGAATGCGTTTATGTAACGTACGCCCATCCATAAATAATACGATAATGCCGAGGAACGTACGGCCCCGATCCATATAATATAATAATGCGGGAATGTACGGCCCGATCCACATATAATATAATAATCATAAATACCGTGCATCCGACTTCTCTAGTGAGGGACTCGGTAAATCAAATCATATCGTCATATTATCGCATATCATATCACACATCATATCGTATCATCGGGTTATCACATATCACATCATATCACATACGGTCCGTAATGGGACCGGCGGACGAACGTGGTCGCCACTCCATCCGGGCGCCACAACACATCATACTTCGGAAGTTTCGTATCTCCGTATCTCCGTCACACATCATATATCATATCACATCATACAAAATCACATCATACTTCGGAATCACATCATACTTCGTATTGTGCGCACGATAATAACCGCCAGGGATCCGGTGAAGGATGTACACATTTAACGCACGAGCGTAATCGTAAGTAGCCATATGCATACAAATCTTTATTACACACTCAATGTATAACCGAAGCAAACTATTATTTCAAAACCAAGACAATAGTCAAATAAGATTTTCTTCAACATCACTCGGAACATATCAAACCGAACTTCAGAAACCATAGTCACGTATCAAAATCATAAGTATACGAATCATTATTTCAGACTCGACGAGACAAATATATAGTCATACTCGGGGGTCGGAAAGGTAGTCATATTGAATTCTTTCAAAAGCCATCGAAATTATACGAGAAGAAGATCGCGGGACCCACGGACGAGCGTCAACCCAATCCCGAGCCCGCCTACGAAAATCATAGTCATCATATGTTATCGAATCGTTATTACAAACTCAAAAGATAAGTAAACTGATCGTACTTGAAATCGGAATAATAGTCATATTATATCCTTTAAAAAATCGTCAGAAGTGCATAAAGAAAGTCGCGGGACCCACGGAGGGGTGTCGACTCAAGTCGGACCCACCCATAAAAATTTAAGTCATCATACGTCATAGAATCATTTTTGAGCATATCGAAGCGATCCTGTTCTGTCTGTGAAAGTTACGGACTTTCGTAGTTTTCGGAATCATTTAGGTACAAAACTCTTTTGAAAACCAAACTTTTATGCAACTTTTGAAACTTAGTCATACAAAAGACGTATAAACCATAGCTTGACCATATAAGGATGCCAACAACAAAAGCAAATACGACTCATAAACGTGCTCGGATTTTTAAGAATAGAATTACCCCCAAAGCTCATAACATATCACAACCTAGCCATATCTAAGACATGCCAAAAGAAGGAAAGGTAAGCTTTACATACCTTGATTGCTTCTAAGCTAATCCAAACTCAGAAGTCTCGAGCTCTCAAGATCTACAATAACGTCATCACATACCAACATTAGCCATAAAGCACTTCGGAATTCAATTTCATGCCATCACTTTTATCTACGAAATTTGGCACATTTCCCTATAAATGCAATAACCCGAGATTTCAACTCGGCCAAATTCATCAACAACAATACCCACAAACATTCTAACAACATCAACCATTAATTCAAAACGCACTTTAACATCAACAACCTTTTTTTTTTCGCACAATGCGACGACGTTCCAATTACGTTCAAATCAACATATATAATCAACCCAACATCATTGCCCACGCGTTCAAATACCAAATCCAAAACCATTCAAACATTATTCAATAACATTTTCAACAATCCACAAAATTATTCAAAACAACCCAACCAAAACATAAGGCAACCCGAAACCTTCCAAGTCCAAGGAAATATCAACAACGCATTTCTTTTCTTCCAAATTCATAAACCATACTAACAATCCATACTTTAACAACATTAATCTCAAAAATACAAGAAACCATATTAAGATCACATTAGGTTCCAAAACAGCCCACATGATTTCAACTTCACTTGGAACCATTAAGCCTTCATTTTACAACATAGAATCTACAACACAACATCAAAACATACCAAATGAAATTAGTTCTTCCCTTCACTTACACCACACATACACGGCCACAACACAACAATTACAACTTCAACTCGACTCATTCAATACCTTCATTCTCATCACATAATCCATGACAACAACAACCAAATATACTAAATAAAATTAGTTCATCATAATCTACAAACAACACATATACACGACGATACATACCAACTTCATATTTCCATGAATTTCATCCATTTCCACTTACTACAACATGCACAAACACCTATTAAACATGTAAAGATGATTAAATCTTACCTTCCGCTTAACTTCTCCCTCGGCTAGAATTGGTAAATTGCGACAACAAGTGTGGTTTTCTTGTTCCAACAACTACTCCACGTTGACGAGGACCTTCGATTAGTAGAAAAGCTTGAAGCAAACAATTTTTCATGATCAATTTCGTGGGCAAGTTTACACTTGACTTGGCCGTTTTTCTCCTTCTTTTTTTTTTTCTTCTCTTGATGTTTCTTGAAATTTCTAGGAGAAGAAATGGTGAAGATGACTTAAATTAGTCATCTTTCTCTACATATATAATTTGCACATGTGTCCCTATGGCCCACAAGTCATGTGCATGGCCACATGACTTTTCTTTTCATGAATTTTAATTTTTCCACAACTTCACTTTTGGCCCCAAATTTTCATGAAATGTCTAGCTTTCCATAATTCATCTTTTGGTCCCAAATTTTTCTTATTCCAAATTTACCCTTAACATTCCATACCAATAAAAAGATGAATATGCAACTTATGTACTTTTAACAAAATCGAAAAAAATTGCAACTTTGTCCTTAGCTTGTCGCAACCGACTTAGAATATTTCAACGTACAAAGTACGGGGTATAACATAGACCTACCATCTGATTTAGAAGCAGTACACCCAGTGTTTCATGTGTCTATGCTTCGCAAATGCATTGGTGACCCTTTCAGGATATTCCCTGGGGATGATATCCAAGTGACAGAGGAGTTATCGTATGAGGAAAACCCTATAGCTATACGGGATCGTCAAGTGAGAAGATTGCGTACTAACGACGTGGCTTCCGTTAAAGTATTGTGGCGGAACAATAACAGAGAGGAGATGACTTGGGAAGCCGAAGAGGAGATGAAAAATAAGTATCCCTACTTGTTTCCTATGCCTACATGTAATCTAAACAAATGCTGATTGATAAATGAACTATATGTGATAGCTATAAAAGAGACTCCCAAGTCCTTATAAGACCTTGTAAGACTAGTTTAACATTCGAGGACGAATGTTCTAAAGTGGGGAAAGGATGTTATATCATGTATTTTCGTACATTGGGATATTTTAAGCTAATCGCGATAAGTTAAGGACGAGACTATTTTGGAATACGAGGTAGAGACTTTTAACCTTCGATTTTGTTTTAATGCACAAGTTGCTGATAAATTTTAATTGGCATGGAAATATTAATGAAGATTAGGGGTTAATTAACCATGATTAAATTATTAAGTGGGGATTAGTGATTAATTATGATTAATTAGCCTAATTAGACCACTAAGTGGGCCCCACAACATATGGATGAATATGATTGGTTCATGGAGGATAATGGGACACATGTCAAGGTTGGACATGTGTCACCATCATGTGTGGTATATAAAGGGGAAATTGATGACTAATGAATCATTTATCATCTTCACAAACAAAAGAAAATCTTAAGAGATAGAGAGGAGAGCTCTCGGCCATGGTTGCGTAGTTTGAGCTTTTGTTTGTTGATCAAAATTAATTTTCTTCAAGGCATTTCACCCCTTTGGAAGGTGCATAGCAACGTGGGATTGACCCTAGGGAAACAAGAACAAGTATTAATTCAAGGCACAAATTCTAGCCAAGTTGAGAAGTCAAGTGTTAAAGGTAAGGTTTAATCTTCTTTTACATGTATTGAGGATGGTTTGAGCGTGTTGTAATGTGTAGTTATGGATGAGATTCATGGAATTATGTATGTTGGTGTTAAGGCCGTGTAGGGGCTGTTTTGTGTAGGAATTATGAACTAATTTTACTTGGTATTTTGGTTATTGTTGTCATGGACTTTATGATGAGAATAAAGGGTTTAATGGTTCAAGTGGAGTTGTAATTGTTTGTGGGCTGTTGTAGAAGTTAATATGATGTTAATATAGTTCTTGCATTTATGTGGATGATGTTGTTAACGTGTGGTTGTTGGTATAGTTCATGAATTTGAAAGAAAAGAATGTGTTGTTGTTGTTCTTGTTGAGCTTGGAAGATTATATGTTGTATTGTGTGTTGGTTGGGCTGTTTTGGAATGTTGTACGGGCTGTCCGGAGTGTTCTCGAGTCTTGTTTGAATAGGTCTCGGGTTAGTACTTGAACATATGATTATTGATGTTGGTTTGGTTGTATGTGGTTGGTTTGAATGTAAGGGAAACGCCGTCTAATTATCTAGAAAGGAGTTACTAACGTTAGAATACGTTTTGAATCTCCTCGTAGTTTAATCATAGTTTTTGACGTCTTAATATAGGTTGAGACACTATTGGGCAGCGTATATGTGTTGTGTTGCGAGTAAACGCTAAAGGTATGTAAAGCCTATCCCTTTTCTTTTGGCATGTCCTAGATGTAAGTAAGATAAGATATGAGCTTTGGGGTAATTCTATTCATAAGTTCCGAGCATGTTTTATGATTCTTATTCACTTCTTGATATTAGAATTCTTAAAATAGTCGAACTACTGCCCTCGAGCTTTCTATACGATCGGGTAGTAAATGATACATGAAAGTTTCTATTCCTGAAAAACTCTATATTGACTAATGACCATAACTTGTATAAGCTGTCTCATATTAACTTGATACATGTCTATGATCCCTGAGGCGTTATCTGACATAGCTTGTAATGATATTCAAAGAGTACTGAGTGTGACTACTATCCTGATACTAGAGCGTTGATTAGTCTACTTATCTATTGAGTCTCAAAAGATGATTTATATGCATATGGTTACTCACTACTCTGCTCGTGCATACTGTTATTACATCTTTCACTGAGTCCCGGGCCAGGACACGTTCTCGTGCACAGATCCACTGCATTGTTCACCGAGTCCCTCACTAGAGGGCCGGGACACGTTATATGTATATGTATATGATGATATGATGACATGATGAGATGATGATACGGGGATGACGGCCAAGATGGCATATGATGACTTTATTCACCGAGTCCCTCACTAGAGGGCCGGGACACGTTATATATACATATGTACAGGATGACTATCTACTTATGTCACTCAGTCCCATAACGGGTTGGGTATGATATTGACATGTCACACCCCGATCTTACTAGGGTGTGATGGGCACCCGACCCCATATTCGGAGCCGAGCGAACCCGCGAACTCTTATTACTCACATATTCTCTTTGGATTCCTAAATCAAATGAAAGTAAAATACATAGTAAAATTTTCAAAATCTTTTTGTCGTCTCTCAAATTAAACACAGTCTGTAAGCGTAAGGGCTTTATAACATAATGTATAACAAAAACATATCGGCTAGTGGGGCCGTTTTCAAAACTGACACTCTAGACCCACGACTCTGTCTGCAAAGTCTCTAACTTCGAACGAACTGCACAGCACACATACTCTGACTCGACAGGACTCCAGAACAAATGGAGTCTACTAACTCCGCTGGAACGTCTTCTGTAATGGCTTCTACTCGTCTGGTGTACCTGCGCGGCATGAAACGCAGCGCCCACAAAAGGAGCGTCAGTACGAGCAATGTACTGAGTATGTAAGGCATGAACAAATAACGTAGTAAGAAGTATACATATGAATAATATCCATATAAAAACATAGAACATATCATGTGTGGAGTAGGTTGTACATATGGAACATGTCACATGTAAAGTCAGTATGGAACATATCGTATGGAACATATCGTACATATGGATCATATCATGGCGTAACCGTACATATGGATCATATCATGTAAAGCTGTAACCTGTACATATGGATCATATCATGTAAAGCTGTAACCTGTACATATGGATCATATCATGTAAAGCTGTATGTCACACCCTGATTTTACTAGGGTGTGATGGGCACCCGACCCCATGCTCGGAGCCGAGCGAACCCGCGGACTCTTATTACAGACATAACTCCTAAGACTCTTAATCAAACACAAATGACAATTTCGGAAATGGATTTCAGAACATGTTTTTTTTTGAAACTTTCAAATCAACAGAATCTAAAATATATGGAATTTATTACATAATACAGAACGACATATCGGCTGATGGAGCCGGATACAAAGCGATGTCTTGAACCCGACTCTGTCTGCAAAGTCTCTAACACATAATCAGAACACATAACATGCATAATCTGACACGGCAGCACTCCAGGAGCAAGTGGAGCTTGCCAACGCCGCTGGAACATCTCCTACAGAGCCTGTACTCATCTGGGTGTACCTGCGCGGCATGAAACGCAGCCCCCGAAGAACGGGGGTCGGTACGAGAATATGTACCGAGTATGTAAAGCATAGAGACCAACAAACGAATTATAACTAAACGAGAGGATCGGAACATAAATGTAATAACCGGAGTATCAGAAATGCTTACTCATAAAACATAAGCAAATGCATAGCAGAAAACATGCCATAGCCGGTCCCCATCATGGGACTCGGCAAACAGAAAGTGGTCGCCCCCGACACTGGCGCCACAACATATCGTATCAGATCAGAATGTGCACATATCATAGCATATCAGATGGCCATATCATATCATATCATATCATATCATATCATAATGTGTAAATAGTACAACATACTCCACAACCCATGTACATGTATACCTGTCCCCTCACATCGAGGCACGACGAACAATGCAGTGGAAAACGCTTGATAACATATCTGGCCGGGCTCGGTGAAGGAAGCATTGAGGCGTCCACGAGTGGGAGTAGTGAGAAACTAAATGCAATATAAAACGTACAACATATACGAGAGATCGGACGGAATAATCAAACGACATATCATGAAAAAGGGATGGGACGAGGCATAGCACATACCTTTAAAAGGCCGCGGAGGATTCTTACCAAAATAGAACTTCGGGGTCATTTGTACATATCAAAAATATAAAACATATACGAGAAACTCGATAGCATACTCGGATGGCGGATCTTATAACGAACATTTGACAATAATCAAAGCATAAGTCTTTCGGACGTCGAGAATGTTTCGTGTCGGAATAATCTTTACGAAGTAGTTTCAAATCCCGAGTAGGTCATATAATTCACATAAATAATTATAACAGTTATTCTTTGGAAGTTAGAAAGGTAGTTAAAAGTTTCCCTTAGTTTTCATTTTAAAGAAGATCAAACGGAATATCAACACAAAGTTCGGAAATAGTGGGTCCGCCTCGGGTCAAGTAAGGTGGCGTACCCAAACGGCGCATATGAAACCTTATGATGTCATTTATGAGAGGTATAAGATAATCGGATTTCATATGTACAAGTTCTAGATACTTGGATGACTTGTTGAAGCAATCGCAACATAATTAATTCAATTCTCTTGAATGAAAAAGGGGTAAATTTGGACGTAGATTCCAAAGAGTAGAGTCGTCCCGAGGTCCGAATTCAAACCTATTACATCTAGGACATGCCAAGAGAAGGAAGGGTGGAGCCTTACATACCTTTCTTGCCATTTACGCTTGCCAAAGTTCAAATCCCGTTTCGTCCAAAACCTACAAATGGTCACATTTACCAATTTGCTATTCATAAGGCTTAAAATTTCAATCTTAACCAATACTTGTCTACAAAAATTTGGGCAGCATCTCCCCTATATATATAACATCCCTGAGATTCAAACTCAGCCAAAACAACAACAATCATACCGACAACCATATAAACAACATCAACAATCGACTAGAAACGCATTCTAGCGCAAATAGTCTTATTTTCCAAATAATGCAACAACTCCAAATCCAACTTTACACTTATAAGTCAATATCCATATTTTCATGTTCACATACTAATTCAAGATCATTCAAACATAAACCAAGAGTATTTCAAGCCTTATATCCAATGTTCAACATTTTCATATTCCATCCAAAATTCTCATATATGCAAGAAAACCATCCCAACACATTTTCTACTTACTACTTCATCACTAACAACCATAATCCACACTTTAACAACTTCATTATCTTAATACCATAAAATCACATTAATATGACATAATTCTCTACATTCCATTTTCATGCCAACTTAACCCATATATCCTTCATTTACATTGTAAAGATCACAACAACACAACCGTCACACCCCAATCTCACTAGGGTGTGATGGGCACCCGACCCCGTAACCGGAGCCGAGCGAACCCACTGACTCTTTCTACGTACGAATTTTTTTTGAAATCTCTATGTCAAGTATACATAACAAGACCACGAAGTATTCCGTTGTTGCTTAAAATCAAATAAAATATGTAACTATACAGAACTTGTATCGTAGCAATGTGATCGACTTCGGAACCCACGACTGCGTCCGCAAAGTCTCTAACCGTAATAAGAAATCGGTACATGTGCTATGACTCGGCTACACTCCGGGCCAAGTGGAGCTTGACAACTTCGCCGGAACATCTTCTATAAGGACTTCTACTCGTCTCGGGGGTACCGCGCTTGCATGAAAACGCGCCCGCATGAAGAAGCGTCAGATTAATAGTGTACCGAGTATGTAAGACATAGAAAATAACATAAACAAGAGCATAGATTATAAGTGGCAACATCATGGGGTCGTGGATATATACCGAAATAAGAAAGTAACACGTGCATAGGAACACCCTTTTTCAGTTTGGATACCATGCATGCTTGTTTTTCCTTTTTGAAAACGAGACATTTCTTTTCATAGGCATAGAAAATAGAATTTATATCATATCATAATGTATCGTAGCATAGCATAGTATATCATAGTATCATAGCATAGCATAGTATATCATAGCATCATAGCATAGCATAGTATATCATAGTACCGAATATATCGGCCCTCGCCCACATAGTATAATTCCCGCGTCCGGGCATCCCGCGTCAGGGATGATATCAAGTCAAGTACGGATACATGCACCGTGAGTATAGCCCGCGCCTATAGCGCTCACACTTACTTTTCCCGATTTTCCCCAAATACATTTTTATACATATATATATATATATATATATATATATATATATCATAGTGGAGCCCAAGAAAATCGTGTATCCATCGGAGTGACGTAAGGTCGAGAACCTCCGATTATAATATGTAGTAATTAAGGGCGCTTATCTCACCTCAAGGGATGATTAATATAAGGCGAGACTATTAGTGGAGAGCAATATCATGAGGAAGTATAACATAGGATCATAGGGCATCGTTCGTGTACTTAGAATCCTTGAAGGAAAACACCATTCATGAGTAGAGTCGAGGATTCGAGAAATAGTTCAACGTTCATCTCGGCACTAGAACCATAGACTTGGAACCTTTAATCATAGAATCATAGGTAACGTGGAATCATAGTCACCATAGAATTATAGTCGTTGTTTAGGTCATAAAAATTGGCGGCATTGTAAAACTTAGTTTTTAAAGGAAAAAGTATATTTTGGAAAATGGCGATGTTGTAAAACTTGGTTTTTGGAAAGAAAGAATATTTTGGAAAACACTTGTAAACTTTCGAGGAAAAATCATGCATTGGGGGTTAAGGGTTTAATTAAAACAATTCTTTTTAGTAGTCAAAAAGATGTCCAAAAGTTTCCTTAAATTATAGAATGAAAATAAGCTAAATGGGACAATAGGAGAGAATTCGGGAATAGTGGGCCCACCTCGAGTCAAACGAGGCGGCGTATCAAATTTGCGTATATTACGCTCATGGCATCACTTGGGAGGGTCTTAGGGTAATCGGGTCTTATTTGGGTAAGTTCGGATGTTTAAGAAGTTTTTCCGACATTTCGCGCAAGTTCTAATTCAATTCTACCGGATGAATAGTAACTATTTTCAATCGTAGATTCGAGAAAAGGAATGGTCCTCGGGACACGTAGTCGACTTAGTACGTCTAAGACATGCCTCATAGAAAGAAGGGTGAAGCCTTACATACCTTTTCCGCTTCTTACGCTTCTCCAAATTCGAGCTCCAAATCCGCCAAAAATCTACAAATGGTCGTATTTACCAAATGGTGATTAGGACCTTTAGAGGTTGAATCTTGAATCAACATTCATCCCGAAATTTCAAACATTTCCCCCCGTAAATGCGCCATCCCCGAGATTCTAACTCGGCCCGATTCAACAACAACAACCCGAGAATGGAACTCGGCCACAATATTAACAACAAAACCAACAATCTTACAAACAACATTCAATTCATATTCAATTCATTTCGATTCAATTTACATAATGTTCCAACAACTTAATCTACTTACTACTTCATCCAACACCTTCCAATTTCACAAAAACCATAACGACTTAGTTCTTTCTTTCAAACTCATAAGCTATATCGACAATTCCACACATTATAACATTACTTCTATGAATTCAAGAAAGCATATTGAAATCGCATAACGTCCCCAAATCAGCCCACAACCATCTTATCTTCAATTTGCACCATCAAACATTCATTTTCATCATAAAATTCACAACAACAACAACAAGTAAGCTACTAGATACATGGTTCATTCCCTTGCTACACCAAACAGCCCATACTCGAAGCTACCACATCAACATTATCATTCCATGTATTTCATTCATTTCAACACGTTACAACACACACGACAAGCTAAACACAATTAACTCATCACTCATAACACACAACAAACACACACGCCAAATGACCATTTCCACGGTTCAATCTCCACATCCATATTTTCATGTTCTTCATTCAATTCTACATACTACAACACCAACAAATCATACATGACACATGAAAAAAAGAATTAAAACTTGCCTTGTTCCACCTCTTCTTCATTCGGCTAAGGCCATGAATCATGTACACGGATGGTTTTCTTGTCCCAACAACTAGCTCATGATAATAAGGACCTTCCAAAGGGTTGAAAAGCTTGAAGAAAACTCTCTCCATGGTCACCTACTATGGGGCTGGTTCGGCCGCCCTCAAACCGTGCCTCTCCTCTTCTTTTTTGTTTCTTCATCTTTCTTCATGTTTCTAGAGAAATGAAAGATGAATACTTATCTTGTTTTTTTTTTGTCTTTCATCACATGCTTATATATATATATATATATATATAGAAAGGGAGGTGGCCGGCTGCCCTCTTTATTTTTCTCAAATTTTCTTTAATTCTTAGAAATTTCCTTGTAGAAAAAAATGAATAACCCCTTGACTTGGTCAACCCTTACCCTTATATGCATATCTTGCAACATAAGATAAACACCTATCCCTTTTTTAATGACTTAAATTAATTGGCCAACATGGACACCTTGGCCATTTCATGAAATTATGTTTCCAACTTCTAGCCTCCAGCTTTTTTCCTTATTCCGAATTTACCCTTAACGCTTCATTCCAATAATATATAAGCGACTTGCGCATCCAACCAAACTAAAAATATAACCTCGTCCTCAACTCCCCGCCATTAACTCGAAATATTCAAATGTGCAAGAATGCGAGGTGTAACATCCTTCCCCCCTTTTGGAACATTCGTCCTCGAATGTTCAACTAGCCTCCACAGGTCGCATAAGCACCTCGGGGAGCTCCCTTTATAGCTTTCGTTGTCCTTCGTACTACCTCTTAGGCTATCCAATATCATTTTGACTCCTATCCGCTTGTTGCCGGTCTTCTGATCTTACTAATCCACTTCAGTAAGAGGTCTCCTCAGTAGCTCAAGTGTTCATATCAAACACACCACCGTATCAACTGTCTTTATCTTATCCTTACATTTCTCTCACCTGCTTCCCCCCTTTTGGGGCGCACCTATACCATTATCTATTTATTCTCGCGTCTCATATCCTGTCATTCCCAATCTCAATCTACAGTGGAATAATAACAGCTTACTTGGCAACACTCGTACCATTTACTCTTGCTGTCACTCGAGCTTTGGTACCTTTACTCGATTAATGCCTTTTGTACCGCAACTTCGGTTACTGGAACTCACATGTCCACCGATACAATCATATTTGAGATATTCCACACCTTCATAGATACATATATACAATTACTATTAATTAGCCCACAAAGTACGTCCAAACGCTGTTCAAGCCTATCTAATTCCCGGGGTCACCCATCATAGAATTGCTCTCATCCGAGCACGCTTAACTTCGAAACTTTGGTGGAATCCGGTGCCTTAATGCCGATATAATCACGTCCACTTCCTCGTATGACCTTTACTACGATCTGGAGCCAATCAAGACTTTACAACTTCCGAGATATCTTCGTAATACGTCCTTTCTTCTACAATGACCGTTTTGCCCTTTTTAATTCCCGATGTCCACCTTCCGCCCGCTTGTATATAACTATTTCTCGTCCGGCGCCCAACTCCACGTAACGTAATAAATATGTTCATCCGAGTCTCACCTCTTTTGGCTTCCATATCATTCCTTGCCTCCTTTCGCCGATATTGGGCGCCTACGGTAGTCGATGATTAGTATAAGGAATCTTATTTCCTATGACTTGGCTCTATCGCACGATCATACGACAGAAAGAAGGTCAACAATTCCTAAATGCCCCGTAGCTTCCTGTTTATAAATGTGGCCGGCTTCACACCATAAACAGGACTCTACCGGACACGACTTTGCGTACAACCCTTGGACCGACCGGCCTCTGATACCACTTTGTCACACCCCGATCTCACTAGGGTGTGATGGGCACCCGACCCCGTAACCGGAGCCGAGCGAACCCACTGACTCTTTCTACGTACCAATTTTTTTTGAAATCTCTATGTCAAGTATACATAACAAGACTGCTGAAGTATTCCGTTGTTGCTTAAAATCAAATAAAATATGTAACTATACAGAACTTGTATCGTAGTACAGACTGACTCCTGGAACCCACGACTCTGTCTGCAAAGTCTCTCTCGTAATAAGAAATCCTGGTACATGTGCTATGACTCGGCTACACTCCGGGCCAAGTGGAGCTTGACAACTTCGCCGGAACATCTTCTATGTAAGGACTTCTACTCGTGGGGGTACCGCGGCATGAAACGCAGCGCCGCATGAAGGGGCGTCGGCACGAATAGTGTACCGAGTATGTAAGACATAGAAAATAACATAAACAAGAGCATAGATTATAAGTGGCAACATCATGGGGTCGTGGATATATACTGAAATAAGAAAGTAACCTGTGCATAGGAACACCCTTTTTCAGGCCGGATACCAATAAATGCATGCTTGTTTTTCCTTTTTGAAAACGAGACATTTCTTTTCATAGGCATAGAAAATAGAATTTATATCATATCATAATGTATCGTAGCATAGCATAGTATATCATAGTATCATAGCATAGCATAGTATATCATAGCATCATAGCATAGCATAGTATATCATAGTACCGAATATATCGGCACGACACATAGTATAATTCCCGCGTCCGGGCATCCCGCGTCGGGATGATATCAAGTCAAGTACGGATACATGCGTGAGTATAGCCCCGCCTATAGCGCTCTCTGCCCTTTTTCCCAGCTTTTCCCCAAATACATTTTTATACATAGATATATATATATATATATCATAGCATGTGTGGGAGCCCAAGAAAATCGTGTATCCATCGGAGTGACGTAAGGTCGAGAACCTCCGATTATAATATAGAGTAATTAAGGGCGCTTATCTCACCTTGAAGGGATGATTAATATATGGCGAGACTATTAGTGGAGAGCAATATCATGAGGAAGTATAACATAGGATCATAGGGCATCGTTCGTGTACTTAGAATCCTTGGAAGGAAAAACACCATTCATGAAAGTAGAGCGAGGATTCGAGAAATAGTTCAACGTTCATCTCGGCACTAGAACCATAGACTTGGAACCTTTAATCATAGAATCATAGGTAACAGGGAATCATAGTCACCATAGAATTATAGTCGTTGTTTAGGTCATAAAAATTGGCAGCATTGTAAAACTTAGTTTTTAAAGGAAAAAGTATATTTTGGAAAATGGCGATGTTGTAAAACTTGGTTTTTGGAAAGAAAGAATATTTTGGAAAACACTTGTAAACTTTCAGTGAGGAAAAATCATGCATTGGGGGTTAAGGGTTTAATTAAAACAATTCTTTTTAGTAGTCAAAAGATGTCCAAAAGTTTCCTTAAATTATAGAATGAAAATAAGCTAAATGGGACAATAGGAGAGAATTCGGGAATAGTGGGCCCACCTCGAGTCAAACGAGGCGGCGTATCAAATTTGCGTATATTGGCGCTCTCATGGCATCACTTGGGAGGGTCTTAGGGTAATCGGGTCTTATTTGGGTAAGTTCGGATGTTTAAGAAGTTTTTCCGACATTTCGCGTTGCAAGTTCTAATTCAATTCTACTTGGATGAATAGTAACTATTTTCAATCGTAGATTCCGAGAAAAGGAATGGTCCTCGGGACACGTAGTCGACTTAGCACGTCTAAGACATGCCATAGAAAGAAGGGTGAAGCCTTACATACCTTTTCCGCTTCTTACGCTTCTCCAAATTCGAGCTCCAAATCCGCCAAAAATCTACAAATGGTCGTATTTACCAAATGGTGATTAGGACTTTAGAGGTTGAATCTTGAATCAACATTCATCCACGTACTTCGGCAGCATTTTCCCGTAATAAATGCGCCATCCCCGAGATTCTAACTCGGCTCAATTCAACAACAACAACAACCCGAGAATGGAACTCGGCCACAATATTAACAACAAAACCAACAATCTTACAAACAACATTCAATTCATATTCAATTCATTTCGATTCAATTTACATAATGTTCCAACAACTTAATCTACTTACTACTTCATCCAACACCTTCCACTTTCACAAAACCATAACGACTTAGTTCTTCTTTCAAACTCATAAGCTATATCGACAATTCCACACATTATAACATTACTTATGAATTCAAGAAAGCATATTGAAATCGCATAACGTCCCCAAATCAGCCCACAACCATCTTATCTTCAATTTGCACCATCAAACATTCATTTTCATCATAAAATTCACAACAACAACAACAAGTAAGCTACTAGATACATGGTTCATTCCCTTGCTACACCAAACAGCCCATACTCTCGGCTACCACATCAACATTATCATTCCATGTATTTCATTCATTTCAACACGTTACAACACACACGACAAGCTAAACACAATTAACTCATCACTCATAACACACAACAAACACACACGGCCAAATGACCATTTCCACGGTTCAATCTCCACATCCATATTTTCATGTTCTTCATTCAATTCTACATACTACAACACCAACAAATCATACATGACACATGAAAAAAAAGAATTAAAACTTGCCTTGTTCCACCTCCTTCTTCATTCGGCTAAGGCCATGAATCATGTACATGGATGGTTTTCTTGTCCCAACAACTAGCTCATGATAATAAGGACCTTCCAAAGGGTTGAAAAGCTTGAAGAAAACTCTCCATGGTCACCTCTATGGGCTGGTTCGGCTGTACCCCCCTCAAACCGTGCCTTCTCCTTCTTTTTTTTTTCTTCATCTTTCTTCATGTTTCTAGAGAAATGAAAGATGAATACTTATCTTGTTTTTTTGTCTTTCATCACATGCTTATATATATATATATAGAGAGAGAAAGGGAGGTGGCCGCTGCCCTCTTTATTTTCTCAAATTTTCTTTAATTCTCTAGAAATTTCCTTGTAGAAAAAAATGAATAACCCCTTGACTTGGTCAACCCTTGCCCTTAAGTATGCATATCTTGCAACATAAGATAAACACCTATCCCTTTTTTAATGACTTAAATTAATTGGCCAACATGGACACCTTGGCCATTTCATGAAATTATGTTTCCAACTTCTAGCCTCCAGCTTTTTTCCTTATTCCGAATTTACCCTTAACGCTTCATTCCAATAATATATAAGCGACTTGCGCATCCAACCAAACTAAAAATATAACCTCGTCCTCAACTCCCCGCCATTAACTCGAAATATTCAAATGTGCAAGAATGCGAGGTGTAACAACAACTATCATATTAAACAAAATAAATCCATCATTATTTCACCACAACATCACCACGGCCAACATGCTAATCTCCAACTTCATCCAATTTTATTTCAACTTTCATTTCCAATGCAAATTCCACAATACCCACAACTAGAATACAACATAAAACTTATTCATCTTGCTTATACAACATATACACACACACGGCTACATGCATATTCATGTAATCACCATGCAAACTCCTATATTCTCATGAGTTTCATCCTTTTCTACGCTCTACAACATCAACAAAGCCTTTATAACATATAAAAAGGGATTGAATCATACCTTTTTCTCTTAACTTCTTCACTTGGCTCAAGTATCAAATTGATGAAATGAACGACCCATCTTCCGAAACAATTACACCACGTTGTGAGGACCCTTGAATTAGTGGGAATACATGAAGAAAATAATTTTGGGACAAGATTTCAAGAGGTGGATTTGCACACCATGGCCGAATGGCCTTTAGTCTTGCTCCTTCTCCTTTTTTTTTTTTGTTCTTTCTCCTTTTTTTTTTTTTGTTCTTTATTTTGTCTTTAATTAAAAGGAACATATATATATATATATATATATATATATATATATAGTTATTGTAGGCATGTGAGGGGCACATGCTAATTCCTAGAATTTTCTTTAAAATTTTTAGCAAAGATGACTTATTTGTCATCCTTTTTCTTTCCTTTCTTTTTTTTTTCACATGGCCAATTTGGCCCTTTTGAACTTTCAAGAAACTTGTGTGAAATTTCCGTTTTGCCTCGACTTTTCTCAATATTACCATTCTGCCCCTAGCCTTCCACATTATTTCCATTGGCCATTTTTGCAAAATTTCTCTTTTTACCCATGGCCTTTCCCAATATGTCCATACTACCAATGTTCATAAATAATATTCCTAACATCTCGTACATCAAAATAATTTTTGAAAATGGTCTCGCTTCTTAACTTTTCCACGTCGACTTTGAAATTTCCAAACGTACAAAATACGGGCCATAACATCCTCCCCCCTTTAGAACATTCGTCCTCAATGTTCAACTAACCGACCTTATGGGGCGTTATAATATTTCGGGAGGGTCCCTTTTGTTTTTAGCCGCTCTTTCCTTTATGCCCGTTCCTCATCCTCAACCTTATTTCCTTATGCTCAAATTCCTTGACCTTTCCATGAGTCCTCGCTCCATATCATAGGTTTTTCTAAAATTTTTGCGTCAACTCCCCTTGTCCTCGCCCCCCGGGGCATTTTTTTTTATGGTTTTGGGCCCCCTCTTAGCAAAACCTATCTTCTTTCAGGGGGATCTTTACTTAACAACTTTTGGCTATGGGGTATTCTCTTTTGCCTTTTCGGGGCCCTTCCCAGGGTTTTTTACCTCTCGCCCCCTCCCGACACTTTGGGTTTTTTTTTTAATTTCCATAC
>NW_026715728.1:0-19837 GCF_029784015.1 Lycium ferocissimum | reverse complement strand
GAGTTGAAGATGGAGTTGTGTTTGGTTATAGTTTTTGCAAGGAATATTTGGTTGTTTGAATGTGTTAAAAGTGAAAACAAGTTTTTTGGCGTTTTTCAACAATTCCAAATATGAATTTCCATGGCCAAATGTTGGTTCCGGAAAAAAGTGAATAATTCTCATGGCCAAACGGGTACTTAAAAAAAAACCTCATCTGCTACCATGTGATACATTTGATGTCTAAATCATATTTTTTTAAATACTTTCTTCTTTAAGAACTTCCAAGAAAACTATTGTATTTTGGTCTTTGAACAATTGCAGATGAGAAAAATTCATCATAAGATGCATTCAATTTTGGCAACTAAGATTCACATTCTGCTTCGGGGATTCATCTGGTTAGAAAATAAGAACAAAGTAAAATGTTAGTCATGTAATACAACCAAAATACACAAAGAAAATGAAGTAGAGTAGAGAAAAAGTAACTAGATAGGTCTGGCCCGGCCCATTTTGTGCTGCTCTTCATTTTTTGGAGCTATGCTGCATATTGCTTGGGAAACTGCCCGCTCTTGCCATTTTGTGATCGTCTTGATAATAAGGATGGGGCTGACTCGACGAGGTCGAATGTTATGTCGGGAAGGGAGTCCATTGGACTCGTCTTGGGCGAGTTTATGCATAAATACAGAAAAGGAAAAGATTAGCAAACCTATACAAGTTAACTAAAAGGAATTACTGTGATTAATGGCAACTTAAATATAAGTGTTATTCATATCAGCAGAAGACATAGCATGATATGGAGTAGCTATTTTAGTCGACAGGAAACCACAAGTTAGCCCATATGCAACAAATAAAGTAATCAGCAAAACAGCAGCTTATGGCCCCAAATACACCAGCGAAATGGCCCAAAATACACCAGAGAAATGGCCTAAAAATGCAGTAGCAGATGGCAAAGAAATGCAGCAGCAAAGAGCAAACGAAATGCAGTAGATAGTTAAAAAAAAAATATGCAGCAACGAATAGCACAATGCAACCACGAATCAAGCAGTCAAGTTTAAACATAACACACAATGAGTTCGAAGATAAATTGAGTTAAAGTTAAAGATGATGAATAAACGATCTTATCAGTTCTTTGAATCCAAAACCACACAATTCAAACTAATTTAGGAATGCAGTAAAGAAGGTATCTTACATGTAGGCAAGCACATCCTCTTATACCATACTTAATACAAAGAAAAAAAACTTCTGAAACTAAATAAACATGAGTTGTTTTTATTCTTAAGAGATAGGCAAACAGAGTTTCGTATGGGGCATGATCATTTAAACTGAAATTACATTGAAGCCTTTGAATTTAAGAACACAAGATTACAAATATATGTTATTCTCAGAAAACACACAAGTGAAGGTCAAATGCACACCCCAATAGCTTAAATCAGATACACTAATGGTTTAAAAGGAAATTCTTTCAGAGGACTCTAGCCAAACTAAAGTAGAACACCAACTGAGTTAGCAAATCAATTAGACACTCACTGATATGAAGTAAAGACTGACTTTTAAGTTAATTTGAGCATACTGAGATCTTAACATCTACATCAAAGTTCTATTCTTAAGAAAGAAGACCAGCAATCTCGTTTAAACTCAAATTTGATTTCAAATACAAGTTTATGAGTGGTGTCTATAACAAAAGCAATACTAAATCTAAAGCTCAACTGACAGAATCCAACATGTGTTAAAAAGGAGGTTTAATAAGAACATTTAAACCTTAACTCAAGAGAGCATTATCAAGACCAATTATGTAATAAAGACACTTATCATAAATCATGGCATAACTTACTGTTTTTTTATCATTTTAAATGGGAAATAGGAGCTTAACCATAAACAAGAAACTTGTCTGAATAAAACAAGGAAGAGGAAAAGCTACTGATTAATAACTTAATATCTAATTTTGAAATAAACATAAATATTATTTGAAAGATGGAAGAAATCTTTGCAAGTAAATAGCTACGCTTAGAAGAAGAAAATATAAACAACTCATGCTCATGCCTGGAAATTAAGACTTGACAGTGACACACATCCAAGATCATTTACTAAAAGGGCATTTTATTTAACTCTTCAGAGATATGTCTTACTACGAAACTCTTTTAGAGCTTTGAACGCAGTAGCTGCGACAAAGATGCCTTAAAATCACAATCTAATTAAAACACTCATACCAACCAAAATGAAGCTAAAACAAATCTCGAAATCGAATCGACTAACTCATGTTGAACTTAAACAATTAAAGCTTCACTAATCATGCTGGAATTTAAACAAAAAACAGGAAACTAAACACAGAGAACAGAATTAAAGCGGGAAAAGCTTAGGGTTCGTTTGATTTGCTGGAGTTTGTTTTTGTTGTTTAGTTTAGGTGAAAATAAAACGGGAATTAGGGCTGGAGTATTTTGGGCTTATAGGTCTGAAGCAGAATAAAATGGCTTGAACTTGAGTTATGAGTAAATTGGAATTTAAAATATAACCTTTCTTAAACTAAATGACTAACTTGAAATGAGATTTAAGATGAACCTTTCAATTAATTAATTAATCGAGCTTCTTGATCTAACAAAGTAAAATATTTACTTGCGAAAATAGATTAATTGTAGCAATTAAACCGTAAATGACTTTAGATTGACAATTTGAAGTAGATACCAAATTAAACACTTATTTGTAATATATATATATATATATATTTCTATTATATATAAGCGTGGAGGAGGGACGAACACCGCTCCTCCAGCTTGTACCATGAGCTTCACAAATTGTACACGCAATGATTTCTTGTACCATAAAATATATAACTTGTATACTTTATCCAACTATTCGTATATCTCACATAGACATTTGTCATAGTAGTTAATATTTATTCCTTTCTCATGTATAGACGTATGCACTTCAATTTTAATTCTCCGACACATTTATTTCCACCGTGCATTTTTACTTGTTCACTTTTGACTTTTCGCGTTCTTGTCGAATATTTATTCTCTTCTCATGTATAGACTTATGCAGTTCAATTTTAATTCTCCTACACAAATTTATTTCTCCCGTGCACTTTTATTTATTCACTTTTGACTTTTCACATTCTTTAAGAATTAATAAATCCCACGTGGATATATGTCATAGCACTGAATATTTATTCTCTTCTTATGTATACACATGTGCACTTCAATTTTAATTCTCCGACACATATTTATTTTCTTCGTGCACTTTTACTTATTCACGTTTGACTTTTCACGTTTTTGTTGAATATTTATTTTCTTCTCATGTATACATGTATGCACTTCAATTTTAATTATCCGACACATATTTATTTTCTCTATGCACTTTTACTTATTCACTTTTGACTTTTTGCGTTATTTAAGAATTAATAAATGAAGTACTCCTTCCGTCCCATATTTCTTGGCCACATTACTTGAGTTTTCACATTTTTTAAGAATTAATAATGAAGTACTCTCTTCGTCCCATATTACTTGGCCACATTACTATATTTGACTTTTCACATTCTTTAAGAATTAACAAAAATGAAGTACTCCTTTCGTCCATATTACTTGGCCACATTACTAAAAATATATATCTATTTTTCTATTCTATATCTTTTTCTTCTTTTATATTTCTAATATATGTAAGTGTGAAGAAAGGACTAACACAGCAATAGAAATTTGTACCACAAACTATATAAATTGTATATTTTAACCAACTACTTTTTTATCTCACGTGGTCATATGTCATAGTACTGAATATTTATCTCTTCACATGTATACACGTATGCACTTCAAATTTAATTCTCCAACACATTTATTTCTTCCGTGCACTTATACTTGTTGACTTTAGACTTTTCAAGTTCTTTAGGAATTAATAAATGAAGCACTCCCTCCATCCCATATTACTAAACTACTTTTTTACTGAATATTTGTTCTCTGCTCATGTATACAAGTATGCACTTCAATTTTAATTCTCCGACACATATTTATTTCCTCCGTGCATTCTCCGACACATATTTATTTCCTCCGTGCACTTTTACTTGTTCATAAATGAAGTATTCAACATTACTAAATATATATGTCCAAATTACTTGTTCATTTACAGAACCAAGATAAAATTAATTAAACATTTCACATCTTATCCTCTCCGTCCCATATTACTTGGCCACATTAATAAAAATATATATCCAAATTACTTGTTCATTTACAAAACCAAGATAAAATTACAAGGTAAAATTAATTAAATCTTTCTTATCTTACCCTTAGTAATAAATGTTCTTGAAAATAGTCAAATTTTGATTAGAATGTATTTATTTGAGAGAGATAGGAGTAAGATAGTAAAATATATCTTTTATTTCTGATTTCTTAAGGGGTGTGCAAAAGGGAAAGTGATAAGTAATATGGGACAGAGAAAGTATATATTTTACCATAATATTCATATTTATTGGTGTAATTCTCAATAGCCTTCGAAAATAATTTGAAAATGAGTAATTAAAGGGTAAAACTAATAATAAAAACACACAAATATTCAGTCATTAATTACATGGAAATTAGTGGCCAGCCCCTTCTGCATGATTCTCCCCACTTCAGCGTTGCCTACAACTTGATGGTCCCCGATAAATAAAGGAATACAAGAAAAAGGATGACATGTATACAAATATGTACGCCTATAATATATGCATAGTCGTTATCTTTATACACAATCAACATAATTGAAGTTTCATACTAATTAATAATTACCATATTGGTTTTTTTTTCTTGATATGTTAACGTGGACAAGTAAAAGTAAACAGAGGGAGTGACTTTTATCCCCGTTTTCTTTCTTTGTCAATACTTTAAACGTGAAGAGAGGACGAACAATAGCAATGCAAATTTGTACTAAAAGTTATTTTAATTTCCTACACATAACTTGTTCACTTTTGACTTTTCACGTTCTTTGAGAATTAATAATTAAATTATATACCATATTTACTGGTGTATAGTCTCAATAGCCTCAGAAAATGATTTGAAAATGAGTAATTAATGTGAAGGGTAAAATAAGAAGAATTTTTTTTTCTTGATATGTTAACGTCGACAAGTAAAAGTGAAGGGAGGGAGTGACTTTTATCCCCGTTTTCCTTCTTTATCAATACTTTACTTATTTACTCTCCTTTACAGTCTCTGATTATTGTTTCTTTACATTTATAAAATGTATTACTTTATATTTTCATTTCGGAATTAAAATTTGGTGATTTATGATATAACATATGTCTTTCTAATTTTGATTTCTACGTAACAATTTGTTTATCTATAATTGTTAATATAAAAAATTATAATATATTTTTTAATTAATTTAATGAAAATATTTTATTAGTTTTGCTTTCAAAAAATCCAATATATACAACAATGTGTCACGTCCTTAGTCTTCAACTAAGCGCACGTGCGGCACTTGACAACTCGCTCACGTTCTTGCACAACTTGCTCCCGGTCTCCCCCATCTTTTGAATCACTACCCCTTGACTCATTGCCTTGGCCTCTGCCGTGCTTGGCATGCCTGAAGTCCATCAAAGACTCGGCCTCCACTATGGCTTGGTCTATGTCTGTGACTTGGCGGCGTTGCAACTCCTGCTTACCCAATTTTGCAACCCGCCTATAAAGTGAAACAATAAGTCATCATTGGTGAGGTTAGGAATTTGAAGCGTAAGGGTGGTGAACTCCTTGACATAGTCTCGTATGCTCCCCTTTTGCTTCAACTCCCTAAGTTTGCACCTTGCCTCGTACAAGCTATTACTTGGTAAGAACTGTCACTTGAACTCATTCTTGAACTGATCCCACGTGTTGATTGTGCATAGACCTCTGTCAGCATCGGCGACCTTTCTTCTCCACCATAGCATGGCAGTCTCTGTTAGGTACAACACAGCGGTGTTGATCTTGGCCTCATCGTCCCTCACTTTGCCATGCCTAAAATAGTTCTCCAAGTGCCAAAGAAAGTTCTCCACCTCTTGTGCATCACGAACCCCTTTGAACAACGGTGGCTTGGGAGCCTTGATCTTAGCCTCCGCGTCACAACAACATTGTTGGTTTGCCTCGGTCGTAACATCGATCTGCTCTTCGAGTGCCACTATCTTTTCCTTCATGGCATCGATAGTACTCAACGCCTCCATGAGTCTGCACTCTAAGGCAGTGATGGTTTGCTTTACCTCAAACTCAGCCTGCGTACGCCCCTCCAAGTCATTTCGGATGCTTTCAATCTCTTCAAGAGTGTGTCCCTCAAGAACGCTAAGGGTGCCCTCCACCTTCCCCAAGCATTGGCCAAAGATGTCGATGGCGTCCATCCCCACATTAACCTTCATAACCCACTCTTTACCAAGCGAGACGTCCTCCGACAGGACCTCCACGTCATCCTCGCTTGCCTCAGTGGTAGATGGTTCTTGGGATGTAAGCCCTTCGTTTGGCACAACCTCTATAGGCACCTCTTGGCTCTTGCTGACGGCAATCCTCCTTTTGTTATGGCCCTTCTTGCCAGCAGCATCCTGAGTGACGTTGGCTTGGGTTTTTGCGGCGTTGATTTCTCCGTCGTTTGTCATTCCCTTAGTCGCGACCTTCGCTGCGATACTACGTTGTCACGTTCTTAGTCTTCAACTAAGCGCACGTGCGGCACTTGACAACTCGCTCACGTTCTTGCACAACTTGCTCACAATCTTGCTATGCCAAGTCAGCCTAGATTACTACACTCAAGATCGCTAAGGGAATAGTAGGTGAATAAGACAAGACAAATTTGCTAGAAGGAAGGTTTTTATTATAGAAGACTTGATTGATTCTTGCTTGACGGATTTTACAAATGGATGCCCCTCTATTTATACTACTCACCTAGGGACTAGTATGCAAATAATAATTGATGTATAAGTCCCTACATATTTACAAAGAAGTCCCTTCTCTAGAATTATCCACTAGGCTAGAATATTCTAAGGTCTTCCTAAGGAATCTTCTAGCAAGTCCATAAATATCTAGAGCATCTCCATAAGAATCTCCATAGCTCTAGAATCATCCAACACATGCTAGACTTTTTCCCATGTAAGCATCCACATGGCAAAAATAGCTCCAAATGGCACCTAGGTGGCATGATGACGTGGCGGGTCATCACAAATGGTTCTTATGTTTGGATCTGAATAGTTACTTAATTGAAATGGATATCAACTTTAAGATATACACATAAAATATTAAAGAATTTAAAAGAAAAAATTTAGAATCAAAATATTAATTTTCCCTCATATTCTTACTAATTTTCTTTTATATCGATGAACAACTTTAATTGTCATGATAATGAGAAAAAAGTCTGACTCTTTCCATCTCAAAGACTTAATTCCATGAACTCCATTTTTTAATTATAACTAAAGTGATGGTACATAAAATACATTTTGTATATGTTGCTATATATAATAACAATTAGAATGTTTTTAAAAGTTATTTTCAAAATACAAACCTTAAAGACTGGCTAATTAAAGTGAATAGACATGTTCGGCCCGTGCATCGCACGGGCATGTATTGCTAGTATATATATATATATATATATATATTGAGGATATCTTGACAAATGAAAAATGGCAAAATATCACCAAAACTATTTAAGAAAATATTTTTTTGACTTTTATAAATATGTATTTTACTCTATTTGAAATTCAAGAAGCTTGACTAGTTAATTTAAATATGGAGGGCCAAAACTGGGTGTCAACAATTATTATACATTTATATTCTTTTAAGTAACATAAATTTAGACAAGAGGGGGTTGCTCAGATGGTAGGCGCCCTCCACTTTCAACCCGAAGGTTGCGAGTTCGAGTCACCAAGGGAGCAAAGGAGGGAGCTCCAGGGGGGAGGGGTTAAAAAAATAAAAAAAATAAAGTAACATAAATTTGCACAATAAATCCGATTATTATTTAACTATGAAAGCAAATGAAAAGACAACTATTCATTGGTAATCTTCCAAAAGCAAATGCTATATATTGTATTCCTCAGTGATCCGTATTTCTTCTATTCTTCAAAGGTATATTTTCTCTTTCACTTTTTCTTCTAATGACAATACTATGTCTCCATTTGAATCTGGTTTAGACAGCATACAGTTTCAACCATTTTTTTTTTTTTCATTTGGCTTCTTGATCTTTTGCTTATCATATAAATCATGTTGGTCACTTCATGTTTAAGAGTTTGATCTCTCACATGAAAATAAACTGTTAAAATTTTGTTTCAGCAACTTAAAGATAATTTTTAAATTTCACGGAAGCAAGACTTAATGCTTTTGCAGACAGTTAAATAAAATTTTAGTTGGAATTGCGCCAATACAAATGAGGTACGCAACATGTCTTTCTAACATGATTTTTTTTGCTTTGGCGCAATTTTGTGAAATTCTTTATCGAGTAATTTTTTATTAATTTAATCATGTAATCGGTACCACCAGAAAGCTTCCTCAAGAATATTTGATTATCTTTTGGTTAATTAGATACCACATCGTTACCTTTGGATATGAATGATCTCTTTTAATTATATTTGTCTCATGTATGATCTAATATTTGAATTTGAATAACATTAAATCTGTCTTTCGTAAAATGAAAGAGGAAAAAATATACTCCAATTGAAGTTGGATACAAATAACGTACTCTCTAAAAGAGAGATCATTAGTTAGCTGTCAGAAATTTCCATTTCACCAATAATCCTATTTTATAACTCAAGACTTTTAAATTATACTAGTATTAAATATACAACGATGCGATCATACAGATCAAAGGAAATTAATCGTAAAAAGTTATTATCTTATTTATTTGATATAATAACTTTTTTTTGCTATATAACATTGACATATTTAAAATTATTAAATTTATGGATATTAACATAACTATCAATATACTAAACGTGACGTCATCAATGATGTATATTTAAATAAAAAAATTATATTGAAAATCTAAATTGACATTTAATATCATATCACGATTGCAATTACTTTAGACATTTTTATATGAAACAAAAAAAATCCTTATCATATCCCAGTGACATATTTTAAAAAATTATGATATTAAGTCGAAATCTACATAAGTTTCGTTATGATATGAATTTTTGGCCCGTGACTAATTAGTCAAGAATCTGCATAATTTTCATTTGTATTCATGAGTGGAGGTCTCGATCCTTTAAGTATATTGTAATATAAATTTGAATTGTATACAAACTCGAGAGTATAGAGTTGTAGCTTATCCAGGTGGTATGAATTATCCTACCAAACTAATTTATATTCTAATTTTAAGATTATTTAGACTTCTCCTAGCAAAATCTAACAAACGAATACATAAATTAGAACATATAGCATAATGTATATGTCTCTATTTTAATTAAAAATTCTCTCTTTTATTTTTAATTTACAAATTTTGAGTTATAACTTAATTATTTAAATTTCAAATGATAAATTTATTTAAAATTCATTTATTTATTTATTTGTATGTGTTTATGTATCTTCATAACGATCTAAGTGGAGATACTGTCCTAGATCCTATAATATAGAGGTAAAATTTAAAAGTAATATACTGTCATCTTCCAAAATGAATTTATAGGCACTTCAAATTTAAAATCTTTATATTTCAATTAAAGTATATGTTATTATTGTTCAAAATAAACATTGTCCTAAAATTGTCGAGTGACTTAATATCAAAGTTGATATTATATGTGTGTGTGTATATATATAAAAATTTTAATTTTTGAAAAGCTTGCATGATTTAAATTGCAAGAAAATGGGTAATTATTGACAATTACCCTTTTTTTTACCTTCATTTTTAAGCCTTAACACTCCTTTCTTTAGTCCAATCCCTTTCCTACTCACACGCGTAATATTTTCCTATTTGTGTTTTTAATGCTAATTTCCGTTGGAATATAGTAGCTTTTAATTATCTTTATAATATTTAGTTTTAATTCAAATTTATAAAGAATTTTTACCTATCAAATTTAAATTCAAATTTAGTTATGGACGGACCAAGGAACTTTGAATATGGATGAAATATTGCTAATGAATAGATAAAAAATTATTAAGATCGGACATGGATGTAGTTTTCTTGCTCGTGGCATAGAATGCTTGGATATACTGGTATTGCTACTTTTCCAATGATCTAATATTTGCTACTTGTTCAAAGTTTCAACCATTATTTTTTATATTCTTTTTGTTGTTACTGAACTTTACTATTTTTCTTTCATCATCTACACTGAAAACATTTTCTTTCATATCAAACACACTCTAAATATGAATTATAACAAACAATATAAATAAAAATAATAATTATTTGACTGAATTTCAATATAAATTAAAACCAATCAACAACAATATACACAGTGTAATTTCAAAGGTGGGTTTTGGGAGAGTAGGATATACGCAGACCTTACATATACCTTTGTGGGGGGTAGAGGGACCGTTTCTGACGTAAAACTCAGCTCAAAATAAAGGTAATCAATAGTCTTAATCTTCTTATTTATGATCTCTTTATTCCTGCAACTGCAAAATTTTGAAAGGATAAATCAAAATGAATCATTTCATAGTGAGAACATATTTCAAGGACATGTAATTTAATTATGTAACAAAAAAGGTATATCAATGGCCAAAACAAAGTATCTACCTTGGCCTTGCTGCAAACCCTTGCGCTTGATATTATACATAAAATACACAAAAAAAGAAGAAGTATTAACTTGATATAATAGTTGTGTGAAAGGTGATGTATTTTAGGATGCAGAATCTGAGATTAAATATTTAAGATATATAAAAAAATAAATAGAAACTAATAAAAACAAATAGGTTGATAAAGATATACATCGAATTCAAAACTAACGTGAGAGTATCTTGATGTACAGGTTTAACACTTCGTTTCTTTACAGCTGAAGCTGTCAAAAAATTACAGAATCTCCACAAATATAAATTCGTTATAAAATCTACCTTAATAGCTGAGAAGAATATCTTACCTCGATTTATATATCATTAGAGTACACACATACACACTCAAGTTTCATTTAAATTCAAATTTGAAAATCATACCAGTGAATAAATTATTAGGAACAAAGTACATTTTTTTCTTCAAAATAATATATATTTCAAAAGATATGATTCTAAGATCATATTTATCCTTATCTTATTATTATATAAATAACACTACTGTAGATAAAATATATTAAAAAATAATACTCGGGGAACATTTTTATCATTATCTTTTAGTAGAAAATTGAATAAAAAATTAATATAATCGCAACAATTGAATCTTTTAATTTATAAGATCGTATCATTTATAGTAAATTGAATGTGGATACTTTTCAATTTAAATTTCAAAACTTCAATTACAATATTAAAATAAAATAAAAAAGCACGTAATGAAACTTTTTGAGATATCATAGGATCGATGTGATGCAATGTCATACTTTGAGATTACGGTTTTAAGTCTTTAATTCATAAGACTTCAATAAAAATATTGTAAAAGGAGTTTCTGAAAGAAAAAAAAGGATTGGAGCTGTTCTTGATCTTCATCAATTAATACCCATCTATAAAATATAATTTTTCCATATAAATATTGTGAAGTAGCACATAGGAAATAACATACATTTTTATGTCTCTATTCCATAAATAAACTACTTCCAACTCCAAGCTGCTGTAAATTTTGCAATGTGGCAAAGAGCTGCAAAACCATAATAAAGCAAATCATCATCCCTCCTGTGATCAAAAAAGAAAAAGAAAAAAATCACATATTATATGACAAATCAAATATATTTCGCATGAAAATGTAGATTACTTCCAAGCGAGGTCCAATATGCATTCGTTACAAAGAGCAAAATAGTGAAAAAAAAATCATATATGCATGAGTTCTGAAATGTGCATAATTTGTAGAATTTTTTTCTTTTCTTCTTGGTCTCCAGGTAAGAGTAGAAAATTTATATGGCAACTAAATATATGTTTCTTCTTTACCGTAGAATTAAACTTCTACTATAAATAAAAAATAATTAGTTTCTTATCTTGTAACATTTTCACTTGACATAATTATGCCTTTTTTTTATTTCAATTTAGATTTAAAAACATTATCATTAAATTCAAACTCAAATTGCAAATAAATATGATAATAATTTTAAAAAATTATCTTTAATTCATAATAAAAGATCTTCTTAAACTCAAATTCAAACCACAGTTGAGTAGGATAATGACAAAAATAATTAGTTTCTTTATGTAGACTAATATTTTTTATTTGTAGTTAAAGTTTTGTATGTTGCCTGGAATTCTTTACGTCCAAATTTCTTTTTTGGTTTCATCTACTAAAAGATCTTATTCATAATAGTATGTCTTTTCTCATTATAATTCAAAAAGCTTTCTTATCTCAAATTTTAATAAGTCTATTCTTCTATAACATGCCACATCTACATTCTTTCTATTCATTTATACATATTCTCACTATGATATTATTTATTTTTCATATTTAGTGTTTTATCACCTATAACCCAAGGGTAAAAACTTATCTTGCATTATATAGGGTGCTTACATCAAACTATTTTAAATTACAATTATTAAGTAATTTAATTAAATAAAAGGAATTAGTTATTTATGGTTAAATAGCAGAAGTATATATATAATCACATATAATGGACTAATAAGTTTTTACCCTTATATACATTAATACAAAAAATCAATAAACCTAAGTGCTGCTTCCGTCCTTGTTGCTTCTGCCTCCAAAGAAAGATTGCACTAAATCCTTGAGTATTAAGCAAAGGTTTCTTTGACAATACCGTTCTTGTAGAAATCTTAATTGTGTGATGCTGCACTTTAAATTTCTTTTCTGACTCTGCCAGTATAAAGTAAAGAAAACTCAAATGCTAATCTCATCTAGTAAATTATCTGAATAAATTAAGATATTTTGCTAATAAATTTTTCATAAACCGAAAAGTTAACCTCAAACATAACAATGTTTTTAAAATCTCCAAACATCCTTCTAAAAATATCTTCCTCTAACGGTTTACACAGTTTTCTAACGTGGATTTTCTTACTTAAGTATAAATGCATCAAAGATAGAACTCAATAAATATGCATCAAATATCTAGAGGAAAAAAAAAACTATTGATTCATTCTTTTTTTAAAAAAAAAATTAAAAAAATTATAAATTCATATATTTACATGTGTAGGAAACTTCTATTCTCCTTTGAACTTTTATCTTCTCAAACATATCAACTGAGAATCTTCAATCGGACCAAAAAACTTAGAACCTAGAAAACTTATGTCTCTCTAGAAAGTTGTTAAAGAAAAGATTAAGAAAGATATTTATGCCGCAAATGAAGCATGCATCAGGCATTTTTCTGGTCATGTTTTTGAATTCATCGCTTTATTTAAACCACCTCTTCATATCCTATGATAGTATTTAGGGTATCTAAGAACCACACTTAATTCTAATCATCTTTAATACATTCTTTCCCCTTCTCTTGACTCTTGGATGCTGGAACCCCAAAAAAAAAAAAAAAAAAAAAAAAAAATCAAGGATTTAGGCGGGCGGCTCTGATCAAAATACTAATCAAAAGCTAACATGGCGGCCACTTACCCGGCGTGACCGGTGGTGCAAAAATTCTATAAATTATATCTTGAATATTGAAATTACTGTCTCTCACATTAGTTATGTGTTCATTATTCTTTGAGAAAACTATATGTATAAAATCACCTTCACACACACACACACACACACACACACACACATATATATATATATATATATATGTATATATCTATATATATGTATATATATATATTGAAACTATATATTATACCAATGTTACATTTCAAAGAAAAAGACAACTAAACATAGTTTCTAGTCAAAAAGAAATTGTAATTTAAAAAATAAATGAGCTTTACTTCCTTATTATACTTTCTCACCTCACGGTTGATACATCGAATTGATCAGCATTACACCTGTCACTAATATGTTCAAAACAACGGCCATGCACATTCATAAAAATTTCAACATTGTATGCCTGAAATTCACCAAAGATATCAAAGTTAAAAGTCGGCAATCTTATTGCACCACTGCATAATAAGCGGAGTTGCTTCACATTGATTTTATATATCCCGAAGGAATATATATATATATATATATATATATATATATATATATATATATATATATATATATATATATAAGAGGTTAAGAAAAATTGGTAGTTCATTTCAACTCAAATTCTATTTTAATTCAAATTTCAAAAATAATGTATAATGAAAAGATAGGATTCTTATCATACTTACCCTTATCTTATACTATGAATATATATCATGTAGAATATACATCTCAAAGCTTTATCCTTAATCACAAGATTTATCTTTATTTTAATTCATATTCAAAATATTATTGATCACTCATTCAATACAACCAAAGAATTTAATTTTTTTAGATTGATGATTTCTCAAAATAAATAAAAAACCTTTTTTTAATATTGGAACTATATAGTTGACTTACAATAATTTAGTCTCATCTAATTGCTGAAATTATTTAAATTAATATTTAATTGAACCCAACTTTTGATTTTGAATTTCATGACAATTAATGACTTAAATAATCTGAGAAAAGCAAAAACTTTATCGGATAAAAGACATCTTTGAGTTTATTCTAGATAATTACATATTGAGTAGGAATAAAGTTCACCACATTTTTTTATCTTTCAGGTTAACTTTAAATTTAATGTGGTATTTGATTAGTAGATAACTCTTATTTAAAAGATACCTTTTAATTTGGATGGTCCTACAATTATGATATTGCTGAGTATGAATTTAGCACATTCTTATCTTTCAGTTTTATTATAAACTAAATTGAAATTTGGTAATACGTAACTCTTTCTTAACGGATATGTTTGATCAGTTTGAATAGTCCTATAATTGTGATATTGTTAATTAGGATAAACTTTAGCTTGATAAATGCAGATAAAAACTGCTTGTTATAATTAAAAAGTTTAAATTTTATTTCTCATAAATTAATTTACATTTTGGAATTTGATAAAATTAATTTAAAAACTTTGTCCTAATTCTCATTAACTTTGTCTTAAAATTGCCAAGTGGCTTGTTATTAGCTTGCCATTGGCTTACACATTAGCAACACCTCTCCTTTTTTATATATATAGATTTAATTTTTTATAATTATAATAATAACAGGGGACAAGCATGCAACACACGTTCTCAGAATATAAAATTAGGAAGACCTTAAGTGTAAAGTTGAATTTCCAAAATGTCCATCAAAAGTTGAATGACATTTTTATCCCTCATCTAAATACTACTCCTATTATATTTTTGTACCGAATAGTAAAATTACTTTTCAACATGATTCAATTAAATGGTCTGCCAAGCATTTAGTGTAGTCTATTACGTAAAGGAAATTTTACAAGAAAAGCCGAAACAAAACCTCACCAAACCCATAACCAAAGTCAAAATCGAGTAAAAAACCCGACTAGTGGTTTGGTATTGAAAAAAAAAAAACCAACCATAATTGATTTGGTTTGGGTTTAATTAAAAAAAAGTCAAATCAAACCAAACCAACCCAATACATATATACAAATTTTTAAGATATTTTAAACATAAAAATATTTATTTCTAATGCGATTTATAAATAATTGTTAAATCTTTTTATAGTTTTTGTCTTTTAACATATTATTTCAAGCTTGGACTTAGAATTTTGAACAATCCAATAAGTTTTATAGCCCAAATAATGTTAGCAATTCCAATAAAGTTCAAATCAAAACCAAATCAATACTAATGCTCACAAGAGAAATTCAATTCTATAACTGAGAATGACAATAATATTGGATTTATATTGTTTACTTTTGCACTTGTTTAAACTTCGAAATACATAACTTTATTTAATTTTATTTTTTTCATTTAATTAATACTTATTAGCCATACTTATTTTAGCATGACTTAGGATTTTTAGATTATGATCCTTTTTTTTTGTTTCCCACCCAATGTCCGGTACCCACATTAGAGCCCGACTATATTCGGATTCGCACCGCCTAGGGCCTAGGCCCCTCCGGGGGGAAACGCTCCCCTACCAAGGATTTTTTCATACCCAGGGCTCGAACCCGAGACCTCTGATTAAGGGAGGAGCGGATCCATCTGCTGCACCACATCCTTTGGTGGTGATTATGATCATTTTCATTATGGCTTAAGTAGCAATATCCATTTTATGCGATTTCAATATCTTTTTTGTTAAATATTTTATTACAATGTTTTCACTCATCTCATATTTTGTGTTATTTTCTTAAGAAACACCTTAATTACATAGTTGCATCCTACTATGACTAAAGAAATAGTTGAAGTAAAAGTTATATGTTTTATATGAAGACTTTTCCCCAAAAAAAACCCGAAAAAAATCGAAAAACCAGAGGTGAAAATCACGACTTATGTTGGTTTGGTTTGGTCTTATAGATTTTAAAATCCGACACAATTGATTTGGTTTGGTATTTGAAAAACCCGAACCAACCCGGTCCATGTACACAGTATTATGTAACGTTTTTGACTTGGAATTACTTCCATCTTCCAATAATTATTACAAAAAAAACAATTAATGTATATTCATTGTTTTGCAGATGCTTTCATCTTCTAACAGTATTTTCTGAAAATCAGCCGAAGAGTTGTCATAGCCTTGGGTAACGAAGAGTTGTGATATAGGTGAAGGGTAATGAAGAGTCATAATATGTATAGGAGCCACTTCTATATATGTATCTCTTTTTTTACCCAAATTCTCCATCCTAATAAACTGGCAAGTACTACATGCTCACAGGATGGTCACGTCGATGCAATATATTCGAGCCCTTCAATTTATACTGATGCAAAATATGCTTTGGGTGAGTTATGGTCTCTCAAGACGGATGACTATTTTTCGTGAGTGTTATTTTATATAAACATTTGATTGTCATTTTAATCTTTATTTAGGGCTTAGTGTTTTTTTAATATCAGGCATAACCGTTTTAAATGTCTATTGGACGAGTCATGGCCCCCAACATGTTGCTGATGATTATGCAAACGATTGTTTATTGGTTACAAGCAGCGACTTTGATTTAAACTCCTACCGAAAGATTCCGTCAACTTGCATTTCAAATGATTATAATTATCAAAAACTACTCGCAGGCTGCAGATTTAGTGTCTAATTTACTTATTTGTATGGTGGAATCAACTTCAGAATCCTCAGATAAAATTCAAACAGGCAAACATTTGGAGGCCTTTTCTTTAATATAGTCTTTCTTCCTATTGAGTTTGCGGTTGTTTTTAAAAAAATTTTTTCTGCAATATCCTCTGTCCCATTTTCATTACACTTCATTTTAGTCCGTTCAAGAAAGTTAACATGGGGAAATTTTGGATGTTGACTGGGGTTTTTACCATAAGGGCCCAACATTAAATTCTTCTACATTTGAATGTTTGATTCATTATTCCTTTTGAAGGAATAATATGTGCTCTCAGTATGTGCATATGCAAAAAAGAAGAAAGAATGAAACAACTTTACTTGATAAAATTTAAAAAAACAGGCAACGGAAAGGTCTTGAAGTACAGTTCAGTTCAAATAGTTTTCCCAACCTTTATTTCAAGAATTGTACGTATAAATTTTTAAAAAATTAATAGTATAAAACCAGATAATAAAGACATAGATAGGATCCGTCAAAGCCATGGGGGAACTAGTAACTTTAAAAACATAATGGGTTTAATCTTAAAACCGGAAAATTTAACCCCTAAATTTTAAAAACCCCGGGTCCCTGGTAATGGCCCAGTTGAAACATTGAACTAGTAGAAAAAAGTAAATCCTCGTAAATAAATGGATGGCTAAAAAATTGTACTGCAATTCGGGATTGGACAAATCTCCATTGATTTAGAAATCAAAAAATTTCAGTGTTTACTCGTCAATTCTGCAGTTATCGGGAACCTCTAAGGACTTCTCTTCCTGATCGGCCCTCATTTTCTCTTTTTTCTTCTTTGATTCAAGCTGTCTGTTTCTTTCTCTGTTTTTGGGCACTATCATATGTAGTTAAAATCTTATATCTATTCAATTATGGCATATTCTGCAATGTCTATAGTATACGTGATGCCTTCTCATTGTAAATGAAAAAACGTGTTGTTTTAAATTTTGTGGGGGATTTTCCCTAAATCAGGCACTTCTCTGCATGTAAAAAAAAACTCTTGTAGTAATAGCTAAAAAATTTGACTTGTAAAAATATATTCCTTTATCCCTAATGATTGTTATGTTACCCTTTCGGTTTGTCTTAATGATTGTTATATTACCCTTTTTCGTTTTGTCTTTTCTCTATTTGATTAACGCTTGCAACCCCGTAATATACTTAATTCAATTCTTAAATATCTAAATTAACTTCAATATAATTATGCAATATTAGCTCTAAAAAAGCAAAGGGATCAAAAATTTGGGGCGGCCCCCAAATACTTGATTCTTGGAACTTAAAATTTTCAAAAAAATGTTTTTTTCCTAAAACCTTTTTATCATCTATAATGTAGGGCTGGGGGGTGCACCCAAGAAATAAAGAGAATAGGCTAAAATTTCAAGTTACCCAAAATCTTTTATTTTAAAAAGCTCTCTTATTTTTTTCCAAAAAGAAAACACTTATCTTTTCCCCTTCTTTTAAAATCGGACATCACCAATTTAGAAATTTTTAAAATCCGAGAATTTCCCACCACAAAGATAAACTTCGACAATGTAAAAAGGGGGAGATTCACTCTTCTTTAATTCTTGGCCCTGAAATACCAACCGACACAAGTAATCTTTTTTTTCCCCAAAATTTTCCACCGTCAAGATCACCCCCCCGGGAACAGCCAAAATGAAAAACTAAAATTTCTTAGAACCCCAGGGATCCATACCGATACATGTGAAATAGCAAACTCTCATAATACGACTTCACTAAAAGACACCCTTTCCCCCCTTGTCTCCCTTTAATCAAGACTATACATATTAAATTTTTTTTTTTTTGCTAGTTCGGGTTTGGGACTTACTTCTCGGGGGAATTGACAATTTTTGAGCTAAACCACAAATTTTTAGGTGGCTTTAAATTAAATAAAGGGGAATGTATATCGATTTCCTTGGGAAAGGGTTTTTGAATTCCTTTAGGAAAATAAACCCCATCTTTTAGCATCCAATCATTAATAAAAAACTTTAATTTACACCTCCCCCGCATTTAAAGGAAAACCTAAGCACATCGGGTACTAGACCCGCCACCCTTCCAAGGAGAAATGGGGGAGAAAGTACTCCCCCCATTAAATTTTTTCCTTTAAAATTTCCCTACTTGATTAAATTACATCATATAGAAAGTGAAAAGGACAAAATATAAAAATGTCATTCTTTTGGGATAGACTAAAAAAGGGAAAATGTGTCCCCATAAAATGGTTAAAGGGGGTTATAAATTCGGGGGATCGAAGAAAAAAAAGGCAACAATACCAGCATTTGCTAAAAGTTCCCAATAAATAAGACTACACAAATAACGAAGGCGGGGTTCAAAAAAAATAAAGACTGGGCCCGTTCTCTGGGGATGAATCAACCTCGATCTTGCGGGAGAATATAAGTAAAGGGCCCTTTGGGGGAATTTGTAAAGGGGTCTGGTTCCCTTTTTAACATTTCCACAACCTTGCTCATTGATGGGCGATTTTTTGGATTATACATGCACCTAAACTCACCGCCCCCATCTTTACGGAACATTCTTTCTTCTCTTCATTCATTATCCCGATTAGTTGAATGTTACACCTCGTGAATTTTCGTGTCATCGTAAGCAAACTAACGTGAGTTCGGAAAAGGCTATGATACCCCCCCTAAAGGGCAAAAAAGAATTTTAATAAGTGTTAGACAAGTATCTAAAAGG